>NC_139632.1:39669293-39726793 GCF_964638095.1 Poromitra crassiceps
TTGTCAGAGTCTGAGGGTAATGCGTGGGTGTGCCTGCCACGCAGGGGGGAGAATGATATGGGAAAGTGGGGCACAGTGAATAACCAATAAAAATAAGCATAAAATAAGATAAAAGACAATTTGTGCTATTAAAAAATAAACCCATCAAATCCTAATAAAAACATACTTTAAAAAATAATCAAATAAAATAAATAAAATAAATAAAATACTATAAGATCTAATAACATATAGGGTCGAGTGAGACACCGGCTCAGTTACTGGCTGGCCGACAACAGGTCGCCCCCCACCTCAGTCACCTTGGCTACCATCAAATCCATCCTACATGAACCTATACTGGACAATATTTTATAATATACTATAGCATTACATATCATTACCATACAATATTATATACTATATAATAATATAGATATAATATAATATATAATATAATAATATAATACCACAATATAACACAACACATTAAGTCCAGGTTCTATTTCTCCTGATCCAGTTCTTGACTTTACCTTTGAAGGAGGGATAGGGGCTGATTGTCTTAATCTCAGCTGGGAGACTGTTCCAGGCTACTGCCGCTGAATAAAGAAAGGAATTTTGGCCGATGCATCTTTTACATTTTACTGGGACCAAGTCTGTGGGGCTCCCTCTAGTGCCGTGCCCATGTACGTCACTGACCTTGGTGAAGTAATGTCTAAGATATTTTGGGACAGCATTGTTAACTATCCTGTGGACCATTCCGAGTTTGATTTGTTTTACTCTCTCCTCTACTCTTAGCCACTTGAGGCTGTCGAAGTGAGACTGTAGTAGGTGAGTCCTAGGATTCAATTGTAAAATGAGTCTGACTAATCTATTTTGTGCTGTCTGGAGCCTGTTTTTCAGTGACACTGCGATGCCGGTGTACCAGGAGGAACATGCGTAGTCGTATTGACACTGAACCAGTGCTCCCGCTAGGATTTCCAGAGCGTACCTGTTGACATAGGTGGAAATCCTGGAGAGGAATTTCACTCTCTGGTTGACCTTTTTGGCTACCCTCTGCGCCATGCTCTCTCCTGATAAGGTGTTGTCCAGCACACAGCCCAGATATGTGACCTCCTCCCTAGCTGAGACCTCTACGTCTCCCACCACCACCCTAAACCCCGGAGACCTCCTCAATTTGATGGTAGAACCAAAGAGAATGGCTTCTGTCTTACCTAAGTGGAGGGACAACCTGTTATCAAATCAATTATGGAAACTGGATCATCTGTCACATAAAGTAATCTTGGCGACAAACTGCATCAGCTCGTACGGCTAGTTTGAATGCTTTGTAAACATATGAAATATTCAGCAATCAGTTGTGCAGGGCGTTCACAGTCTGGCAACATTTGGACGAGCCACGGCTTCCTCCATTTTCTCTGATTTAAATGCAAGATGCAGCGTTTTGTTAATCTGTCGGTGCTCTTCTGGGGATCACTCTCCACACAGACTAGATGCAGGGATACTCCATTACAGGGAAGCAGACAGAGGTACATAATCATAGGCAAGCATGAGTATTATGCAGATAAAACACCGCTTTGATTGAATTTGTTTGATCTATTTGACTTCCCATGTTCCTTCTTTGTTTACACTTTAACATCTTCAGGTAGGTTTGAGTTTGAAGTATTTTCATGACAGCTCCATGCCAGAAACTTCCCCTACCTGCCATGAGAATAAACGGCTAATCATGTTAGTGACTGAAGAGTGTTGTCCCCCATGCTAACTCACTAACAGTGTCAGGGGCTAGCTCGTAGCTCCGTTTGTGAAGCCAATGCACAAGTGACTTAAACCTGCATTATTTTGATCCGCCTGCAGGGGGCTGCAAAAGAAGGCCGGTTGTATGGAAGTGAATGGGAAAATGACCATAATTCTCACTTGATGTATGGCCTCAGTAAACACTTTCCTAAAGCTGTGTTCACACCAAGATATTTATTTTTCGCTCTGTCGCTTGATTCAACCCTTTGGAATCGCTCTGTCGCTCTGTTTAAATCGCTCATCAACAGGCACACGATTTGACGGACATGTGGGGGCTATAACGTTACGCAATGTCATACTGTTTGTCCACTACGAGCCACTGTCATTGTTTACAAGCTAAAGCCTATCAGCGTGCTCCTAATGCGAGCTCCATACCGGTAGTACAGACTTCACTTCATGTCAGCTGTCAGCCTGTCAATGCGGTTTGTTGCCACACAATAAACCAGCGGTTTGTTCCAAGCCAGTGTGATCCTTGACTCGCTCTCACACGGCAGCCAATCAGCGTTGAACAGCGAGCGACTGATGCCAGCGTAATTTCGCTCGAGTTGGGATATTTCATCTCGAGCGACGAGCAAATTTTCTCCCTATCGCTCTGTCTCTGTCGCTCGGATGCCCAGAGATTTTTCTCCCAGGCGAATATACGCTCAATCGCTCGTTTGCATTGACTTTGTATGTAAACTCGACGCCAGCGAAAAACTTTAATAGGTCGGTGTGAACGCAGCTTAATGAGTTTACGGTCTCAATCGCTGGTTTCAAGTCTTCTTCAATACAGCATGATGTTCCGTTTGTAAAGTATGGTCCCATTTCGTGATTGACAGGTCGCCTGTCCAGTGATCATGCAGCTCACAGATCGTGGACCAATAGCAGGCGGCACTGCGGCTCTTGTCGTCCCAAATTCACCTCACTTCTGGCTCCAAATAACCAAGATGGCGACTGTGAAAATGCCATCCGGCTTCAAAATGGGAGTAAAAAAACCAAGGGGTGACGTCACGGTAGCTGCGTCCATATATTTATACGGTCTATGGCTAAAATGTTAGCATGGAGCCTACTATCACTCAACATCGGGCCAACAACATCAGTCTTCATCTACATCTCCTCTTCATATTGAAGTGGATTTAACAGTTGAGATCAGTGAGGGATCCCACTAGATTTAACAACTGAGATCAGTGAGGGATCCCACTAGATCTAACAGGTGAGATCAGTGAGGGATCCCACTAGATCTAACAGGTGAGATCAGTGAGGGATCCCACTAGATTTAACAACTGAGATCAGTGAGGGATCCCACTAGATCTAACAGGTGAGATCAGTGAGGGATCCCACTAGATCTAACAGGTGAGATCAGTGAGGGATCCCACTAGATCTAACAGGTGAGATCAGTGAGGGATCCCACTAGATCTAACAGGTGAGATCAGTGAGGGATCCCACTAGATTTAACAGGTGAGATCAGTGAGGGATCCCACTAGATTTAACAGGTGAGATCAGTGAGGGATCCCACTAGATCTAACAGGTGAGATCAGTGAGGGATCCCACTAGATCTAACAGGTGAGATCAGTGAGGGATCCCACTAGATTTAACAGGTGATATCAGTGAGGGATCCCACTAGATTTAACAGGTGAGATCAGTGAGGGATCCCACTAGATTTAACAGGTGATATCAGTGAGGGATCCCACTAGATCTAACAGGTGAGATCAGTGAGGGATCCCACTAGATCTAACAGGTGAGATCAGTGAGGGATCCCACTAGATTTAACAGGTGAGATCAGTGAGGGATCCCACTAGATTTAACAGGTGAGATCAGTGAGGGATCCCACTAGATTTGGCCAGTCTATTTCATGGAAAGAGCTGCTGTTCCCACTGTTGTGCACAATCAATGACCAGTGATTTATTTTCTGTATTCTGTGAGTCATACTATCCAGTGACTGTCTAGTCAGTGTCTCATACACACCACAATTACAGTCCTCATGACACGTCTAAGAGGGTCACTGCTTCTGTGAGGCAACAGTAACCAGCATCCTCTCTGGTCCTATGATGACCATGTGATGGCCGTGTGATCTGTAGCCCCAGCTCACTTCCTCTTCCTGGCTGACCAAAATGTGTGTGTGTGTGTGTGTGTGTGTGTGTGTGTGTGTGTGTGTGTGTGTGTGTGTGTGTGTGTGTGTGTGTGTGTGTGTGTGTGTGTGTGTGTGTGTGCGTGTGTGTGTGCGTGTGCATGTAAGAGAGAGAGAGAGAGAGAAAGAGAGAGAGAGAGAAAGAGTTGAAGATAATATGTAAGGGAACAGCAGAGCTCTCTTGGGCGAAGGCTGGGTTTTGTTGAATGCCTTTAGATGCAGGGTGTGATGTCGGGTGAGTTGATGTAAATGACACTTTTACAGAAGTTTGCAATGTTTCTTTAAATTATTTACTCGTGCTATCTGTTTTCTTCTTCATGCAATTCATTCGCACTTTCCTTTTATTTGTCATGTCAATTGGTGTTACACCTTGGTTTATTACTGAATTACTATTTTACTACTATTATTACTCTTACCTAGAGCAATTTACGATGAATGCAGGGGGACTACAGGTTAAGTATGAAACTTTTTACGAGCTTTTTAATTCAATTTTAAATCAAAGACCTACTGCATCTATAAAAGAATCCTGAACACTAAAAAAAACACGAGCAGAGAGATTTCTCATTGGTAAAGTAGGGCACTGGAAAAGGCAAAATTCAAAAAACTTCTGAAACCAAATGCAAGGCTGAAAGGCAACATTTAATCATATTTAAAACCTGTTAAGCCCGTGAACTTAGATAACTCAATTTAAAACGCATTAAAGAAAAATCCCAGCGTTTTTAATCACATTATGATATTTGCTATTTTTCCCTCAGATCCCCCCCCCCCCCCTCCTTACAAATGCTGTCTCAATATGATTGATTTTACTTTTCTGTAAAGTTGAACTTCTTTATTGGTCCTGAATTCATATGACAGCCTTTGTCAGATGGATAAGTATCATGCAAGGTTCACAGTTTCGTTTTCCACGATGTTCTTGATCAAATCAGGATAACTACATTACACAGACAGTGTAATGTAGTTATCCTACTATAAAATAGTGCTGTGCAATTAATCACATTTCAATCTCAATTAAAATTTCGGCTTCCCAGAATTATGAAAGCAAGATAACCGAGATATATATATATATTTGATATATATATATTAAGTATTAAGACAAGTTTTTTTCAAGTTCAATAAATGCACGATTTCGCCAAAGTCAATGAGTAATCGCATTAAATAATCGTGATCCCAACACCAGTCAAAAATAATCATGATTAAGGTTTTTGCCATAATTGAGCAGCCCTACTATAAAATGAGGAAAACTCAACTGTCCTTCTGTCTGTCTGCGTCCATTTCTCCTCAACAGGTTGGCCATCCAATCTGAAATTGCACATGGGCATTGAGCATTGAGCATTGGCAGGGACTGACCTTGAGGGAGTGTTTGAAGCTGTAGGACGGCGTCTTCTCGTGTCCGTCCGTGGTCTCCTCTCGTTTCTTGCAGAACAGCAGCATCTTGTTGTACAGGAACAAGTGTCTCTGCATGGGCTTAAACCTCGCCAGGTCCTTCACCTGAAATCAGGTCATTAGCCGCCAATCAGTCTGTCTTTCTGTCTATCCAGTGTCCATCCATCCCATTTTCATATAGTATCCTATTAAAGTTCACGTGTAGCATCTTTAAACATATTATTGTCAGCTTAATTGTTATCCCATGGTAATGGTATATTTACCGAAAAGTTTACAAATCATGATCGAGTGTTTCTTCAGATTAAAGCCCTCATGAAATGAAGCCACCGTTTCCCACCAAATCTGACGCAGTGGCACACCGTGTACAATGCAGTGTCGAGGCCAGTAGGAGGCCTCTCACCAATGGTTTTGTTTACTTACAACTATAGTGATGATTACTCAAAATGAATGTGGTAATGATCTATTGACCTCAAAACTACATGCACAGCACCTTTAAAGGATGACTTTACTGATAATCAACCCACCTTGTATCATCTAATCTCGGTAATATAAGCACATGGGCAGTGTTTACCTTCTCTCTCTGTTTTAGTCATGGAGTAAAATCCTCCTGCAGAAACTCCGCCCCTGCCAGCTGCAAGTCATTAGGGCTCGTTAAGGCTTTCCATGGATGTGCGCATACATTAAAAAAAACAAAAAATAAACAATAACAGCAGCCCTCGGAGCAGATTCCGCATCTGAAGCAGAACTTCCGCAGCTCCGTTGTGACGCGTTGTGGCGTAAAACGCGTCACAACGGAGCGCTTTGCCAGAGGAAGAAATGGGAGATCTCCATGAGGAAAACAGAGAGAGAAGGTAAACACTGCCCATGTGCTTATATTACCGAGATTATTAATGATACAAAGTGGGCTGATTACCGGTAAAGCCATCCTTTAAGTTGATATTCGTCCAGGCCTGTCATGGCGTATAGCTAACATCATGCGTGGACCGACCGTGGTGCAGTGTGGTGCAGTACCTTGCTGTGGCCTCTCTTGTGGTCCGTCCACACGTTGAAAGATCCCTGCATTAACAGCTTGCCCAGCTCGCTCAGGTTCCCCTGTCAATGCAGAGACAGAGCCGGTCATGCTTTCACAGCACAGTATAATATGTACTGTATTTTTGCACACGTCTTTGTACTGTAGGTCAGTCCTTGCATCTCATTCATTTTTGCACACGTCTTTGTAGGTATGATACAGTCCTTCCTTGCATCTCATTAATTTTTCTTATCACATTTTATTCTCTCCCAAATTGTACTTGGCCAATTCCCCTTGCTGTCTCGGTCATTGCTCCAGTAGTTGCTCTCCACCAACAGAGTTGTGGAGTAGCACATGCTTCCTCTGATACATCTGCAGTTGCCAGCCGCTTCTTTTCACCTGACAGCGAGGAATTTCCCAGGCATGGTGTCGTGCATGGCAGGATCACGTTATCCCCCCCCCCCCCCGAACAGGTGCCCTGACCGACCAGAGGAGGCACTAGTGCAGCAACCAGGACACATACCCCCAATCTGGCTTCCCACCAGCAGACACGGCCAATTGTGCCTGCCCTGTATGATGGACGCCCGACCAACCCATATTGTAACGCGGGGGCTCGAACCTGCGACCCTCGTGTTGTTAAGTAGGGGATCTACCACTGCACTACCCAGATGCCCCATCATTTCTGTATCTTATCTTCATCTGTACTGTACATTTTACAAGGTAATAAGTAGCTAACAATGCAAACACTGGACATGCATGGACTGCTGCAGGCTACCTTCAACTGTAAATCTGATCAAATGAATAGCTTACAATGCATATTTGCATGTCTGTCACATGCATTTCTCTATATTTGTTCTTCCATCGGCACAATAGATCATGTGAATACACTGGCACATTTGCAACAACCTGCCAAGCAGTCAATGAAGATCTTATCTTTGTGTTTTTTTTCCTGCTGTGTCATTATTGTCAGTATGTTTGGTTTTGTTACTGCATCTGTCTCATTATACTCTCTGTTTGTCATTATTGTCAGTATGTTTGGTTTTGTTACTGCATCTGTCTCATTATACTCTCTGTTTGTCATTATTGTCAGTATGTTTGGTTTTGTTACTGCATCTGTCTCATTATACTCTCTGTTTGTCATTATTGTCAGTATGTTTGGTTTTGTTACTGCATCTGTCTCATTATACTCTCTGTTTGTCATTATTGTCAGTATGTTTGGTTTTGTTACTGCATCTGTCTCATTATACTCTCTGTTTGTCATTATTGTCAGTATGTTTGGTTTTGTTACTGTATCTGTCTCATTATACTCTCTGTTTGTCATTATTGTCAGTATGTTTGGTTTTGTTACTGCATCTGTCTCATTATACTCTCTGTTTGTCATTATTGTCAGTATGTTTGGTTTTGTTACTGTATCTGTCTCATTATACTCTCTGTTTGTCATTATTGTCAGTATGTTTGGTTTTGTTACTGCATCTGTCTCATTATACTCTCTGTTTGTCATTATTGTCAGTATGTTTGGTTTTGTTACTGCATCTGTCTCATTATACTCTCTGTTTGTCATTATTGTCAGTATGTTTGGTTTTGTTACTGCATCTGTCTCATTATACTCTCTGTTTGTCATTATTGTCAGTATGTTTGGTTTTGTTACTGTATCTGTCTCATTATACTCTCTGTTTGTCATTATTGTCAGTATGTTTGGTTTTGTTACTGTATCTGTCTCATTATACTCTGCTGCTGCGATGACCCCATTTTTCCATAGAGGTCATTACATTTTCACTGAATCGAATCGGTAGATTCTACAGATTAAATGTCCTTCTACAGTGTAGACGTCCACACCTTGTCAGTTTGGTTGGATTTGGTTACACATTTGCATTTCAGTTACATTTTGTTGCTGCCTGGCGGCACGCTGCAAAAGGTTTCACGTCATCAAACAAGTCATTTAGTATTGAGTCTAATCTAATGTTTCTTGAAGCAAGTCAAGTAAATGTGGTCAAATTATTTTCGGATTCATGAATTTTCTGAACTCAAATCAGTTTGCATCAAAGAAGCGACCGAGGCCTTCAGAAACCCTTCATCAGCAGGACATCCTGTCATCCATTTCTCATCACACATTTATACACTTGTCAAAATCATTTTGTTATTTTACATGAGCTATTTTTTTTTTACTTACAATAACGTAACTTGTTTCGAGTCATTTACTTGAGATAAGCATCCTGTATTGTTCATTTTTTTTTCATAGCTTAGTAACACTGAACAATTTTAACGCTATGGTGAAATCTGTTGAAAACAGGTTGTCTGTGTGCAAATGTTTTATCTGATCATTTTAATATTATTCATATCTACAAGTATGTGCTTTGTTTTATGTTGAAACTTTGTGTTGCTGCTATCCTTGACCAGGTCTCCCTTGTAAAAGAGATCATTGATCTCAATGGGACAAACCTAGTTAAATAAAGGCTGAATAAATAAATAGCTAAATAAATAAATACTTTTTTTCAAAATGACTGAATTTAGGATAATCACAAGCCCAAAGGGCTAATTAGGCTGTTGTGGCAGATTAAATGTATGATACACACACTTTGATCTCGAGACACACAGTTTAAAGTCAGTTGGTATCAAGGCTCTCCATTCGGCATATTTACATGTTGCAAGTAGACATGGTTTTGTCTTTGAGGATGTTACATTTTGCAAGGGCCCATGGTTTTGTCTTTGAGGTTGTGAGCCATGAAGGTACATATTTAGACTCAAAAACCTTCCAATCAAACAATTGTTAGGGGAAATTCTGATGTACACATCAAAAACACCATTATCACAGACCCTATCCACACTTTGATCACAATGAAGTCGGTGCCGTGATAAAGATCCAGTGAATTCCTTGTGTCCGCTGACTCTTGAGCGACCCCGACATAAACCCACAGAGAGCTGGGTGAGGGGCTGAGGGGACAGAGCTGATATATATATATATATATATATATATATATATATATATATATATATATATATATATATATATATATATATAAACTGTAAGGGTCTGCAATATATATATATATAAACTGTAAGGGTCTGCAACAGATATATGGCCTCGTGTGTGTGGATTTTAGCCTGGTAAAACCATACTGATCAACTATGATCAACTCACATTCTTTTTTGTTCTACGAATCAATCTGGCCTACAGTTCCCAGCGATTTCCAGAAATTACAAAATCCACGGACCAATCAGGGACCTGCCTCATAGTTGACAAAGTAACCGGCCAATCAGGGACACCGCTGGCAAAACAGTAGGGGTGTCACAATATATCGTCCCACGAAATTTCGCGATAGTAAAACGTCACGATATGTATCGTTGAGATGAAATCTCATATCGCGGGAAAAAAAAAAAAAAAAAAAAAAAAAAATTTTTTTTTTTTTTTTTTCAAAAAATAGACTAAGAAACGTCTTTGTTTGTTGAAGTTCAATGTGTGGAAAGTAGTTCAGTTGAACAAGTCTCTGAAGAGACACATGAGAAGTTATACAGGAGAGAAACCATTCAATTGAGTTTCTGGCAAAACTGTTTACTTGACAGGAAAAACTGAAGATGCATAAAAAATAGATTAAGAAAAGTCTTGTTGTTTGAGTTTGAAGAAAAACTGAAGATGCATAATGAGAATTTATACTGCTGAGAAACCTTTTAGTTCAAAGTAAATCTAAGTGACGGTGTAACTCATTCTATTTCAAGATAAGCCTTATCTCCAATCTCATGTTTTTTCTAGTTGTTATTGTAATAACAATTTCCCACAACAGCATGTTTTGTATTTGTGCATTTCAAATAAAATACTACTTTTCCAGTCATATATTGTCATTATTCAAGTTTAAAAAAATATTGTTAAAATCGTATCGTATCGTATCGTTATCGTGAACCCAGTATCGTGATACGTATCGTATCGTGAACTGAGTGTATCGTGACACCCCTACAAAACAGTAATGGCGGCTCCCGAAGCAACGAGAGGTAACGTTAACGTTAGCAGAGTAAACAGCCATAAGTTGCAGTTATTGCAGAAATAGACTCAATAACGACCATTAAACAAGAACAAGAGTATGCACCAGCGGAGTTTCTTGGCACAAAATACATTTTCGCCATTCTTCTGACTGGATTCGGCGACGATGATTGGCTGAAGGAGTTGTCTGTCAAGTCAAGTACTCCCACCCACTGAAATGGCTGTGGACGGCTCGGAGTCCAGACTGATAGGTAGCAAAGCAGAATGTGAGGTCACGTATCAGGATGCTTTTACCAGGTTATGTCGATGTGGGCTCTGGGAGGAGAAAATGTTCCATTCTGGTTGTCACGATAATGATGATGATGATGATGATGATGAAGATGATGATGACCTCACTGACCTCAAAGCCAGTGATGGCTATCTGGTGCATGGAGTCGTTGACGGACTTGATGATGTCCAGCATGGTGGCCAGAGCCTCCTCCAGCTCAGCCGTGCCCTCACCCTTACTGCACTTCAACATCTCCTGGAGAGAGAGACACAGTGAGAGAGAGAGAGAGAGAGAGAGAGAGAGAGAGAGAGAGAGAGAGAGACACACACACACACACACACACACACACACACACACACACACACACACAGAGAGAGACAGAGAGAGCAAACAATTACAGGAAGCCTGATGCGACTTATTCAACAATAATTAAACCAAATAAATCAATGCAATTAAATTCAGCTTATTCCAAGTTAGTTTGAAACTACATGTCTACTATGTATATATATATGTAAATAGGGCTGGCCCGAATACCATTTTTGGGCTCCGAATACTCTGTAGTAATCAACAGCGAATATTCAGATATTCTAATTCTAATATTCGGAAATTCTGCGGCGGCGCTTATTTTAAAAAGTCACTTTGGGGAGTTGGAGGCGACGAATCTGTCCGTGCAGCTGGCTGCTGGCTCTCAGGGCCTGTGCTGCCCACAGCCTCTCTCATATGACAATTTCAGCCTCTTCTGGGAACGCACACTGTTTGTTAGAAACAATGGCATAATTGGCTGGGGGCAAAGCTACTCTCTTCACACATTTCATACTTTGTAGCCCACTGAGAGACTAGCGAGCGTTAAGGGCAGTTTATAAACTGCCTGCAGTGATTTATGATTCCAATTTCTCTGTTTACACAGAGCAGCTACAAGTGTTGCTGTAAAACAAGCGGCTCGGTTTCTAAGTAAATGTCATCAGCTGCGTGAGAAGATGTGCAAGTATTTGTATAAGTGTTGTCTGTTAGAGATTTACCTTCCTTTCCTTTCCTTTTCTATTTCTGTCAGTGCTATTCCATCTATTTATTTGCTATCAGTTGAATTGTGGAATTGAAGTGAATCAGTAATAATACTGCGACTTGAATGGCTTCAGATTAGATTGTTGAGAGCGAGAGCGGGTGAGAGAGAAAGAGAGAGAGAAATTTGTTGTTTTCTTGCGACGGACGGGGGAAAAAAGGCGCCGACTGGACCAGGTCAGCGTGTTCTCATGTCTCAATAGGATAAAAAAAGGTGAGAAACATGTCAAATAATCACAGGAAAAGTCAGCAGAGTCTTGCAGCAGCGGTGACACAAGGCCAATGTCAGTGCTCACTCCCATCTGATGCTTAATTGCTCCGTTAATTAATTGCTTAATTGCTCTATTCTTCAAAAGGTGGGTTTCCGTAAAGGTAAAGTTTGAGACCCACTGGTGTAGGGTAACCGTGTAGGCCCTACACGGGGTAGGGTACTGTAGGGTGTAAGGTGCAGAATTTCAGTGTAGGTGGCTGCAGGTAGTAGTTACCTTGAGCATGAGTTGGTATTTTGTGATCCTCTGGACGGGCTTCAGCAGATAAGCATCCAGAGACAGCTTGTGGTCCAGCTTCTTCTGGCACTCCTGTTGTCAGAAATACCAATGGTTGGTTGGAATTTTTAGCATTAATGTTTTGTCATTACTGTGGCATAAATGGTCATATAGGTGTATTGGGGGGGGGGGGACTCTTCTCATCCACCACCGATGTGTGTGTGTGTGTGTGTGTGTGTGTGTGTGTGTGTGTGTGTGTGTGTGTGTGTGTGCGTGTCGCGTGTGTGTATGTGTGTGTGTTACCTGAAAGAAGAGGCTGTCTCCACACTGTCTCCAGAGGACTTCAGAGCGTGGTTTGTTCTGACAGTACTTCTCATAGACCTGCAGCTCCTCTTTCTGACAACACAAACAAACAGACCGAGGGACGATTACAGCCAGGCGTACAAAGCAGCTCCAGCCAGCTGACAGTCTGTCCTCAGACAGCTGTGGCTGGCCGGGGACATTTGAGTCTGTCAAGTGAAGTCTACTATACGTCCTCAGCTTCAGCTTCAGCTGTGGCTGCATGGGGACATTAAAGTCTGTCAAGTCTACTATACTTTGCCGGGTCGACAGCTTGTCTTCAGCCTTTCCTAAGAACTCCCAGCAATGCAAACTATTTTGACTTTTTCGTAATTTCTTGCTATCAGGTAGAACAGCAGCTATGTTAGTAATGTAACTGTCTTGGCTGACAGAATTTCCATATTGTTGAGTCTAAAGCAGCAGCTTGTCTTTGCTGGCATTCTCTGCTACCGCTAAAATGATTCCTAGTCTTACCCATGATGCAGTGCTACTGTAAACGTGACTATAGAGTACCGCAGGGAAGACCTATTTTTGTAGGCTTTATCCAGAAATCTCCGCCATTTTGGTTCGTCGGCGGAAAAGTCGATGGGCTTTTAGAATGGGAATTCCACTTAAATGCATAAAATAAGGTCTGTGGTCAACAAAGGTTTGTGGGAATGCGAATTTGGGTTCAGCAGGATCATCTTCAGAAACGTGAATAACGTTTATGCCTTTTGAAGCGTTTTCTAAAAATTGCCTTTAAAAAAAAACCCATTTACGTTCCAAAAGTCATAACAGTTATTCACATTTGTGAAGATTATCTGAACCCAAATTTGCGTCCCCATAAACTTGTGTTAACCACAGACCTTATTTTATTTATGCATTTACCGTAGGTGAAATCCCCATTCTAAACCCCATTCACTTTTTGCCTGACGAACCTGGAAGTATACTTCCACACTCATTCCTGCGCTTCTCTTTACTCTCTATATCCCTCACTCACCCTTTTTAGGAAGCAGGTCCCCACCAGCTCCGGTTTTTCTGCACAGTTTTCCAGCTCCTTCAGAAATGTCCTGCAGGTAAATTTACAAACAAAAAAATAAAATTTAAATAATTACGACAATATCTCAGAGAGATGAGAATTCCCTCTATTCACATGGCGGCCATATGTGAATCACATGGTAGCCTATGTAAGGTGGGAAACTGAAGCTAATGTAAACAATCGCAGGCGCAACTGGTTTTGGACCAAAACATACACCAAAAGTTTCCTTGAGAGGAACAGCGCTGGAAGCCAAATTCATCGGTCCAAGTGAGAGGTGAGAGGTGAGAGCCACTGCATTGACAGGAATAGCCATGATGTTGAAGCTACAACTGGCTCACACACCAGAGAACACTTCTCAATAACGTTACCTAATCATTGCAGAGTTTCTTCATGTTGTTTTAATAATTCCCAACCAACCGGAGCCCTGTACTACGAAACTAGTTTAACAGATCCGCGATAAGTCCCTTTGATCTGGTTTGACTGAACAGGATCAAAGCTATCTAGTTAACTGATACTACGACGCTGGTTTTTTACTAGGTAAGTGGACCTGGGATCTGCCTGTGCACGCGCACGTTTTTCGCTCGTGCACAGGCGCGCGTCCACGCGAAAGAGGTGCGCTAGCCAATCACCTTATGAACAGCTGAGTTGATCCACGCCCACACCTTCATTTCCACACCCATTTCCTCGTTCCATGAAAGCGCAGTGCATGATCAGAGTTTTAGCGGATATTTAATGTATCCGCGATTTAATGTCAGAATGAAAATCCGCGTTGGATAGTCTGCTGAAGGGCTGTCTAAAGCAGCAGCTTGTATTCACATCAGTCATTTGATTTACTGTGATCAGCGATTTCTGTCTGATACAGCTGCATACATTGATACAGCAGCAACAAATGTAATGTGTAATCTCAGTCTATACATTTCCACAATCTGTAAGCCTATTTAGACCATAGATTTAGAAACGCATGCTCAATGAATAATGATCTCTATCACTTTCACAGTTCCAGCTGAAAGATGCAAGAATAGCCTGCATATTTAGTATTGGGGCTATCCATATTATCCCATATCTATATTATATGTAGGCCTATAGGCTTTTCTGGCATGTAGGAGAATATCACCCTCACTCCATTTGAGGGTCCATTCATGATATGCGCCGCGGTGATTAATAGGGATCATATTTCTCCACGCATCGTTGAGCTGTTAAGACATAAAGTGGTAAGTAGGCTTAATTTAATTATGTAGCCTACAGAGCCACAAATGTTTTTCTTGTTATATTCTCAGTTGACTGCAATCTATTTTTCATATGGCGATCTTATATGAACGGTGAGTGACTCCAGAGAGCCGATTATATGGGTCTGTCATGGATTTTGATCTTATCCTCTGAAGCTAACCTGGTCGCGACCAGGTTAGCTTTGCAGCGTCAGTTGCCATGGTGATTGAAAGTTAACTTGCTTTGTAGTACGGCTAAACCAGGTTTAAACTCAAACTTACTCGGATAAGGCATTAAACTAGCTTCGTAGTACAGGCTACAGGTCTAATTTTGGATGCGTTGGTAAATAGTCACTGCGAGCGTCAGAGTGCACTCTGGTGGACCCTTCAACAGCTAAGATCAGGGGTGGGCAATTCTTTTCCTTTGGGAGGGGTCTCATGAGAAACCCAGATTGAAGAAATATTGTCATGCTGTAAATGTTATCACAGAAGAGGTGAGAGAGAGGAGCGAGCGGGTGGAGATCATGGATGGGCAGTAATCTGCCTGTGTGATGTCTTAATGTGCTGCTTCTTCATCAGCTGGACGACTATCTTGTCAGTTTACTCTCCTGATGAGACTACAGTACATTCAATATTATGTATCTGTGCATGCATGTGCATTTTTGCGTTTACGTGTGTGTGTGTGTGTGTGTGTGTGTGTGTGTGTGTGTGTGTGTGTGTGTGTGTGTGTGTGTGTGTGTGTGTGTGTGTGTGTGTGTGTGTGTGTGTGTGTGTGCGTGTGCGTGCGTGTACGTACACCCTTTGTCTAGAAGAGTAACCCAATGCTACTTAGGAGCCAATTGGATCACAAAGGGTTGCTATAGCAAAACTAGTCTTTGCACACAGACACACACACACACACACGGAACACACACTGTGTGTGTGTGTGTGTCTCTCTCTCTCTCACACACACACACACACACACACACACACACACACACACACACACACACACACACACATGCCCACACACACACACATGCCCACACACACGACCCATAGGTAGAGTAACCCTACACTAGCCATAGGAGCTCTGATCACAAGAAAGCCATCATGGTTGCATACAGGACAATGGCTGTCTATCACAGGCATTGTCTCCACCAATCACCACCGAGGAGAACGTGGAGGGGAGCTTAACGTTCATAAATTCAAGTAAAAGTAAACATGAAACTTAAAACGAGCCTATAGTTTATAGGGCCATTTAGTGGGTGAGAGTGAAGTTAGTTTTTTCACTCAGAACAACCTGCGTCTATTCTCCTACTGGGACGTAAGTAGGGGGCTTGGCCAGCCCCGGCTGGGTCACCTGGGCGAGGGTGTATGATGTTGCTGGGTCACCTGGGCGAGGGTGTATGATGTTGCTGGGTCACCTGGGCGAGGGTGTATGATGTTGCTGGGTCACCTGGGCGAGGGTGTATGATGTTGCTGGGTCACCTGGGCGAGGGTGTATGATGTTGGGTCACCTGGGCGAGGGTGTATGATGTTGGGTCACCTGGGCGAGGGTGTATGATGTTGGGTCACCTGGGCGAGGGTGTATGATGTCGCGAGACCCGAAACATCCTATGACCCCAGGGTACATCACTGAGGATACGTCCCAGTTATGCATCCATGCAATGTTTTTTCTCTTTATAGGAGTGATAATTATGCAAAGGTGTTGTTGATGTGTCATTTTGGAATAAACTCTTCATTGACAATTTACAGGTGCAATCTGCTGTAAAAATCAAAAGTGGGACTCATGCCAATAGCATAACGAGCTCGTTATGCTATTTAGACATTTTACGACACATTTACCAAAGCTTTTAGGCCTGGTCAGTGGTCACAGGGTCACGAAGCATTGAATCGCTCTGAGAAACATTGTGAAATGACATGAGCCCAATTAGAGGAAAGACATAACGTGTTACTGCAAAGAGGAGACTAGAGAACTAACCAAACCAGTTGGTGTGTGTGTGTGTGTGTGTGTGTGTGTGTGTGTGTGTGTGTGTGTGTGTGTGTGTGTGTGTGTGCGCGCACGTGCGTGCGTGTAACTGCCTCCAGCAAATAGATCTGGAATGCAGGCTACAGTATGGATTGGCCAATTGCACTTGGCCATCCCCCCTCCCCGGTCGCTGCTCCACCCTCTGCCGATCTGGGGAGAGCCGTAGGCTAGCACCATGCTTCCTCCGACACATGCGCAGTAGCCAGCCGCTTCTTTTCACCCGACAGTGGGGAGCTTCACCGGCAGGACGTAGCACGTGGGACGATCACGCTATTCCCACCAGTTCCCTTCCACCCCGACCAGGTGCCCCCCCGACTGACCAGAGGAGGAGCTAGTGCAGCGACCAGGGCACAGAATCCAAATCGGGCTTCCCACCCGCAGACACAGCCAACCGTGCCTGTATGGACGCCCGGAAGCCGGAGATAAGACGGGGGTGCAAACCTGCGACCCGTTTTCTCCTGGTGCCGGCCTGATGGGCGGCGGGTGTATATATGCCAACAAAATGCCCCACCCCCCCCCACGTACCTGTTGTGAAATTCATATATCTCTGGCAGATTGCCAAACAGCACGTCTCTCTTGTTCTCCAGCGACGGGGGGATGAGGTGGCTCAGCTCGGAATTATCCAGCTCTGCAAAGTAACCCTGGGTGGTGGGGTGAGGAGGAGAAGAAGGCACATACGAGAATTAGTCATAAATAAACTGGCTAGGTAGCAAAGCTAGTCATGTCAATGCCTCAGTGGGTCTGATCGTCATAGATTACTCACCTCTGCTCTACGCGCCTGCAGTTTCACTCTGTTATATAAACTCAATACAGAGATAGATACCTATAGACCAGGGATACTCAACTTGCTTTGCCCGCCCCGGGGGCCACTTTCGTGAAATGATAGAAGGCCAGGGGCCAGTTAATAAACAAACAATATACATTTTTCTGTAGCGGATTGTAGGTTTTTGGGGTGTCAGCCAGAGTTTAGTCTGACAATGTTGTGCACGCAGCACACCGGATAGTTAGTTAGGTTAAGTTAGTACATACATAAGTGCCTGGGTAGCAAGCAGATGGCGGTATTTGACAATTTAGCAGCTAAATCATAGATTATTGAAAGATATTCCATATTCCAGACTGAAATGCTATAACAGAAGTGGAGTATTGACCAGAATGACATGAACATTTGGACACTTATTCAGCGGGTATCTTGCATGTTGCGTTCAGGTGCACTGTAAAAAAAATAAAAAAATAATTTTTTATTTTTATTTTTTGTGTGTGTGTGTGTGTGTGTGCAATTCCATCGCGGGCCACACAGGGGGCGCCCGCGGGCCGCATGTGGCCCACGGGCCGCCAGTTGAGTATTACTGCTATAGACGATGAGGGTGAATTATACACTAATTACTGTATACAGTCCCGGGCCGGCACACTACTCTGTTTCTTGTAATCAATATATGTTCAGAATCAATGTATTTGCCGATAGTGTGTTGAGTTGAACCTCTTTGCTGGTGCACAGTCCAATAGGAAATCAATTTGGATGTATTGACCCCAGGAGGCATCTTTTGAGTTCACATGAAGTCCATGCACTGATGAGGATCCATTTATGAGGGTTATGAGATTCATAAGGAGATGAGATGCAGAACCCTGTCAACTGAATGGAAGTCAGTGGGATTATTGAAATTAGGCAGGCACCGGTAGATGCTGGTACAGACATTTCTATCAAGATTTTCACGTATTAAGACCTATTCAACTCAGGTTAGCAGCCATTCACATAGAAAGATATACAAGATCTCTCTCATGAAGAAAATGGCAATTCCATCTCATTTTTGGTCTAATTGCCGCCCAAACTAATGGCCTACATCGGCTCGTTAATAAAAGTAATAGATTGGATTGGAACTCGGCATTGGACGGTACTTAAAGATCAGCACTGTATCTGTCAGTTTGCTTCAAGTGCTAAAACGGGTTGGACTTAATTGTTGGAATATAGATTCCTGACTTTCCCTTTTGAAACCTTTCTACACCTTTTTCTAAACCTAATTTCACACAGGCGGAGAGACAGAAAGACACAGCGCTTTCAAAAATGTCTGAAATCAAATACTGTATACTGCTGCTTAGCATTTTACACCGATGTAAAACAAATGGATGTGTTGCCCCATTCAGAGATCAATTTGATGGAGGGAGCGGTTAACTTTAAACGGATTCGGCTAAGATGAAGCAAGGTGCAAGGTATATTTTGAAGGTCAGAGAAACCTCTATATGATAAGGGGGAAAAATGGACGATGAGCTCATTTGCCGGGAAAAGCCGGCGGACATACTGTACCTCCATGATGCTTTGCAACTCCTCGACGTACAGCCGCTCGGTTTCAATCAGCTCAGTCATGATGTGTCTGGAGAGACAGAGAGACACAGACAGACAGAGAGAGAGAGACACAGACAGAGAGACAGACAGAGAGAGACACAGACAGACAGAGACACAGACAGACAGACAGACAGACAGAGACAAGTCAAGTCAAGTCAAGTTTATTTATATAGCCCTAATTCACAAGCATGTCTCAGAGGGCTTCACAGAAAGTATGTCTAGCTAATTCTAGCTGACACAACAGTAACAAGAATATACAGAATAAAGATAACATTTGAACAATTGATAATATAGAAAATATAGGAATGAGGGGAGAGCAGAGGAGAGCGCAGGAGAAGGGAGAATAGCAGGGGGAATGTGAGAGAGTGATGGGGTGGGGAGGGAATGGGAGATGTTGGAGGGTATAGGAGGTGGGGAAGGAGCAAGAGGAGAGAGCAGGAGAGGGGAAGGGAGGGGAGGTGTGGGGGAGAAGACACAGACAGAGAGACAGACAGACAGACAGACAGACAGAGACACAGACAGAGAGACAGACAGACAGAGAGACAGACAGACAGACAGACAGAGAGACAGACAGACAGACAGACAGAGAGACAGAGAGAATGAGGTGTGGCCTAATGTGTACCAAATTACTATTATGGAGCCTTCTCAGCAGAACGTCCCCTTGGTCTCTTCATTTATCCATTTATTCTGCGTGCTTCTACTCTGTTTGAGCATCCGGTGGAAAGTCTGTGCAGGCAGACAGCACTAATAGATCAGCGAGCCATTCTCAGACAACAAATAACTCTTACGGTAAGATGCTCTTCGGATGCACCAGAGAAGCTTTTAGTCTACTTTGTGGCTCTGCTATTGTCTGGCAAAGTTGTTCCGCTTGGAACCACAATTTGCAGAACAACAACATGAAAACCTATTTTCACTTTGGGCGGGGGCATTTAGCACGCCCCAGAGGATGGCTTGTTTGTGGATGTGTTAGGCGAGCTAAGCGGTCAGACATCATCGTTGTGTGAGGAAAACGATCATCGGATGATCTTTGATTGGTACCTGCAATAATATGACCAGAATTGACAATTCGTACTCTTCTCTTTAGTGGGAGGAGCCTGTACTCTCTTTAGAACATGTAGCTACCATCGCAGAATGAAAACCATTTAGCCTTCCGGCTTAGATCTGAAAGCTGCAAACAAGTTAGGGCCAAGCCGAGGCCTGGGGACAAACAAGTTAGGGCCAAGCCGAGGCCTGGGGACAAACAAGTTAGGGCCAAGCCGAGGCCTGGGGACAAACAAGTTAGGGCCTAGCCGAGGCCTGGGGACAAACTGGGACGCACACATCCGCCTATGTACAGTAGCTAGTAGGACATGTGACATCCATACTAGCAATGCATACACCTTTAGAGTAGTAGAGTAGTAGTAGTACTACAGAGTCTTTATTTATTTATATCATTTTGCAGCATGACGATTAACAAACATACAAAATAAAACATGGTCCTAAAGACATACGGTTAAAGAGACAAAAAAAAACATAGGATTTGGTCCTAAAACACATACAGATTTAAAGGACAATACATGTTCAAACATCGGATAGCCTCTGGGACAAACGAGGACATAGCTCCGCCCAGAGGGAAGGAGGGGAAACTCAGAGTGCAGACTTTGTGCCGCTTGATTGGATAGCATGGCAGACATGACATGAAGCAGCTGAGCTGAAGACTGTAAAACACCGACACAACCACCTGGTCAAAGCAAATATTTCCTCCACATTAATGGTCCCTTTATTGTGGCCGTTTGTATGAGTGCAAAGCGTCCAAAAGTGTGTGTGCTTTATGCCGTCACGAGCCTCCGGGAGGCGCTGCAGTGGCTTATTTGATTACAGGACAATAAATCTCAAAAAGCATCTAGGTGTGTGTGTGTGTGTGTGTGTGTGTGTGTGTGTGTGTGTGTGTGTGTGTGTGTGTGTGTTCTTGCATGCAGTGTTGTAGTAGCTACTCGAGTCCAGGACGCAGACTTGATTTTCAGGACTCGTGACTCGACGTCAGCACTGATGACAATTATTCATGCCTATCGAGTGTGAAGGTGGTCGCAAAAGAGCTGCATGGTCTTCAGTCTCTTCTTAAACATAGAGAGAGATTCAGCAGATCGGATGGAGTTTTGGTAAGTCATTCCACCACCGGGGGAACTTAGAGAGGTTAAGCTGAAGGTGGCGTTCTTTCATCCGGGCAGAGATATCTGCAAGGCACGATGAGCTCTGCGCTGAGAAGAACCGTGGGGGTCATCAGGCGGGAACGATAGGAAGAGCTCAGTATCGTCAGCATACAGTAACTGTGATATGAGAAACCATGGGAGCAGATGATTGCTCCAAGTAAGGCGGTGTGTAGATTGAGAAGAGAAGGGGACCTCAGCACTGACCCTTGAGGCACCCCCCTGTGGATAAGTCGTGCGGCTTGGACACTTCCCCCCCTCCAAGACACTCTGAAAGATCTCCCTGAGAAGTAGGACCTGAACCAGCAGAGGGCAGATCCTGAGATACCAAAGCTCAGTGAGTGTGGAGAGGAGGATGTGGTGGTTAACAGATCTAGCAGCAACAGAGCCGAGGGTGCAGTCTCCGCAGAGTGACCCTGCTTAACCCATTGATACCGGATGCAGCATTTGTGTGTGTATCCCTTAAAGGGATACACACACAAATGAGGGATATACGCGCAAATGCTGCATCAGGTATCATTGGGGTTAAAGCCAGACTGATTTGGGTCATGCAGATTGGCTTTTCTTTGGTGACTCGGACTTGGATTCGAACACGGTGTGACTCGAGACTGGACTTGAACTCGAGACTACAACACTGGTTGCGTGTGATTGCCACTGTACCTGTGTAAAGGCGATTGATTTGTTCAATGTAGATTCACGCCTGTGCGGAGACCGTCGCTTCCGTACTTGGGAAGAACATCTATCAACTAGCAGATCAGAAAACACGGTGAATAGTCACGCTCGGTGGTGATGTGGCACTAGGGTGTGTGTGTGTGTGTGTGTGCGTGTGTGTGTGTGTGTGTGTGTGTGTGTGTGTGTGTGTGTGCGCGCGTGCGTGCGTGCGTGTGTAACTTCTCGCATGTGTGTGAATTAGAAGTGTGTAGTCATGTTCCTGGCTGACCCGCATGTTCTGCTCCCGGGGGATAATGGCCGAGGAAGATTATTTTTCTTCACACCCTCGGCCGATTCAGATCACCACTACCTGGCCTAGTTCCCAAAGGCTGGTGTACTGTGACCACATTGAACCATGAAGTGCCCTGGATGCTGGAGAAAAACAAGTCAGGAGGAGAAAGGGAGAGAGAACGCTGGGGAGAGGGTCGTTTCACGTGGTCAGGTCTGAATCACACGTCAGCATTTCCAAGTTCTGCCGCAAGAAAAGCTGTGGCAAGCCTCCGATTGGCTGGGCTGCAACGGAAGTCTGCGTTGCATTGGTGCATCGTTCAAAATGTACCACCCCATGAGTTGCATCACGCAAATAAGGGCCACGGTTGGTCCAAAAACATGCATGCGGCCACTACACACACTCATGCTGACGGTGGCCGGTGAAATATGTCCTCTGCATTTGACCCATCCAGGCTTCTTGTCCTTTCCTCCAGGGGGCAGGCCAGGAGCAGTGGTCGCTATTTCTTTCCAGCGCCCGGGGACCTTCATTGGACCATCATTGGACCAACTCCAGATGTTGTCGTCACTGGTCGGATGACGATCTTCTGCATGTTTTTAGTGGGGGGTTATGTACGGAGGAACCCCCTGGTGGGTACGGGGGGAGAACATGCAAACTCCACACAGAAAGGCCCTTTCGACGAGATAGCCCACGCATTTCGTTTTGGTCTGAGGGCTAATGTACACCGCCTCCGGAACAGATGTGGTATGGCTGCGAACAGACCCGCACAGTTTGTTCAGCGGCTGAGGGGAACTGGGGGGAATAGTGTGATCCCCCCACACGCTACGTCCTGCTGGTGAAACTCCTCGCTGTCAGATGAAAAGAAGCGGCTGGCGACTGCACATGTATCGGAGGATAAAGCATAATGCTCGTATATGGCAGCAGAGGGGAAAACAAATTATATATATACACATATATACTGTATATATATAACACTGTATATATATACTGTATATATATATATATATATTGTAAACTGCATACTCAAAAGGCTTTTTGGGGCAGTGCTGATGCAAGTCTGTATTTTGTGTTTAACATCACTCTTACTTTGTTTTAACAAAGAATGTGCTTATACAAGGACATAGTGGGATAGCTTTGTCTCTGCATACTGTATGGCTGCTAGAGAAATGACTAACACAAGCACACAACATGTGAGCCAGTACAGACAGTAATAATGACCTAGTGTTCACTTGTACAATTTTACACACACACACACACACACACACACGCAAACACACACACACGCACGCACACACACACACACACACACACGCACGCACGCACGCACGCACGCACGCGCACACACACACACACACGCACACGCACACGCACACGCACACGCACACACGCACACACACACACACACACACACACACACGGCCTCCTTATGAGACTAACGGAGAACACTCAGCCATAATTAGGTTTATTGCACACGGCGTGCATGTCAGCTGATGCACTTCAGATGCCATGCATTCCAGGCTCTCCTAAACATGACTAAATGTCAACTAAATGTTACTTGGCAACCAAAATAGTTCAAGTAACTAAATAGGCAAATTGACCGCTTCACATTTGCATACTTCTTATTTGAAGAAGCCTGTGCTTGTGCTGGCCTGCATTGGGGGAGGGAGGCACCCTGAGGTGCTTGAGGGCGTTCCAGGGCCCTCCCAGCAAAATGAGGGATAATTTAATTTCACTCTAATTGAATTTTCTTAGAAACGATCACAACTACAGAATGTATAGGAATGACTATAATGCAGGGTTTCAGTCCCACAACTACAGAATGTATAGGAATGACTATAATGCAGGTTTTCAGTCCCACAACTATGACCATAAACAGAGTTGTACAACTTAAAATGGTCCTGGCTCTACTGCTGACCTTTGTTTTAACCCTCTATGAACCTACTGTTTTGGCACAGACTTGTGACAAAATCTGACATGATGCCCTCGGGCTGACCTCGCCCTAGGTTCTTTTAAATCTCCTCTTAAGACTCACCTGGATACTCAACAAACTGGATATGTGCTGTAATTAATTAATTATTTCCTTTCTTTCCTTTCTTTCTTTCTTTCTTTCTTTCTTTCTTTCTTTCTTTCTTTCTTTCCAGCTCAAAAACCTACAAACTACATTAGTTGGCCGCATGGTGGCGCTATAACAAGCACAGATAGCCAAATATCACTTTCAATGTCTGCCTTATTGGATTTTCTATGACCATGAATCCATGTATAGTGCAGCAGATAATTGCATATTTCAGAAGGACAACTGAGTTTGGGAAACATGCCTTTAGCTCTGCTGCTCCTTTCTCCTGGAACCTGCTACAAAAGGATTTGAAATTACATTCCCTCATTAGGATGGATCATTTCAAAGAACAAATTGGACAACTGCTGGCAAAGGAGTGCTCATGTTTTTAAATTGGCCTGCATTTGAATTGCGAACCAATTTTATTTACTTCTCGTGTGACCCTATTGTCTTGTATTTTTTTTACTTGTGTTGGTTTTAATGTATTATATGTGGAATTAACTGTATGCTGCTTTCTGGGCCAGAGCCCACTTGAAAAAGAGATGGAAATCTCAATGTGATTACCCTGGTTAAATAAAGGATACATAAAATAAAATAAAATAAAAAATGAAAGCCAAAAGCACAATAACCCTCTAATTGTCCATAAACGTATGGAACATGTTGTAAAAAATATAGGGTTGGGGCCCTAAATACTGTAACATCCCCACACACACCCCACCAGTTGAAAAAACTGGTGCTGAACTAAAAGAGACTCAAGGTAAAGAAAGGAATGTCTGCAATCAGTATATTGAATATAGCATATTTAGTGTATAGTAACTTACAGTTATAAAGTGTTCCCAAAAATACAGTTTCTCAGTAGTAAGGCACTAGTGAGAAATACAGCAATGAGTGAACAGTGTGACCACATGCCCTGCTCTCCCCTACATAAAGCAATCTTATTTAACCATTCGACTTCCTGTGTAATGCCTTATCACTACTGTATACAAGGTGACCATTAAGACAGTCAGACACAGTTTCTGGGTTGATTTGTCTTACTGCCTGGTTGTGTGCCAGGGTGAGACCTGCCAACTGAAACTACGATATGGAGACTTTTGAGACTGTGTGTGTGTATGTGTCCATGTGCTATCTGTGTGCGCAGGCATGCCTTCTTGCAGGCAGTGTGTGTCATAATATCCTGAGGATGATGTAAAGCAGATAGAGGAAGGAGAAGAGGCCCCAAAGTGTCTCCTTTCTTTGTTACTTCTTCTCATCCACCCTTCCTCTTTTTAAATTCAACTCTTCTGCTTGAAACTCTCCTCCATCTGTTCATACTTGCCTTTGCTACCACCCTCTCCTTCCTACCTCCTCTCACCTTTTCTTTTGCACCACAGGTTTCAAAAATGTATTAAACATGGGTAATTTACGGCAGGGCGATGTGGGAAATTAGGACTTTAATCATGAGAGAGATAACGAGGAAAAGAGTGGAAGAGAGATACAAAGTATGGAGACAAGATATGTGGGTTTTTATGCTCATCTAGACTTGGACAACTAAACTACCATATTTTGGGGATTGATTTCTGATTAAGGCCAAGGGGCAATCCTTTTACCTCAAAGTGATATTGCACATTCAGGTATGGGATACAACTAGGTTCGGGTGACCTACACCTATCCCGATCATTCATCCAGTGTCATTAGTCCTGTGTGATCTGTACACCTTCTGGGTAAGTATACATGAACGAGTCATGTATAGCCCCGCTTACCCTTGGCTCGGCTCTCCCGCACTGGCACACCCTGTCAATTCAGGCGCGGCTATCTTAAGGTGACCAGACGTCCCCGATTTTCGGGGACAGTCCCCGTTTTTGGGGACCTGTCCCCGGCTGGAGCTGTCCCCGAAAATGTCCCCGATTTTCTACTGGTGACTGCGGCCGATATGACTCTAGCTCTAGCAGGCTCATTCTCAAATCTCGAGTGAAGATACTTACAGGGTATGACTGTAAGACCTACAGTACAGCATCCATTGGGACCAACAATGCCATGCTACCTTGTCGGGAAGGGGGCTAAATAATACATTTTGAAAAACCGGCATACATGGGCAATTTCAAAGGGGACCCTTGACCGCTCTCACCTCAATATATCTGAATGAGAATGGATTCTATGAGTCAATGTTTTGATCCAGGCATCCAACAAGTGTTTACATGTTTTGCTGCTTCCTGCTCTTCCAGGAAAACATTGAAAAAGCAATCAGGACTCTACGGAAAATACTTTGTGAGATCTGAGGCTTTTCATAAAACATCTGGTGCTGTAGGCTCAGAAGGCCAGGCCAATGCTGCTGGAGAACACATTGACATTGACAAATGTTTTGTAAAGGGGCACAGTGAATGACGTGTGTGTGTGTGTGTGTGTGTGTGTGTGTGTGTGTGTGTGTGTGTGTGTGTGTGTGTGTGTGTGTGTGTGTGTGTGTGTGTGTGTGAAATGTCCCTGATTTTCATTTGATAAATCTGGTCACCTTAGGCTATCTGGCTACATCAACTTACTATTATTACTAGCTAATTGATTGGGGGCTGTTAGACAGCATTTGGGACACCAACCTATACTATCACTATTCATCACAGTATTAATAAAACTAGATCAGCTCACACTGAACCCCATGCTGAGTTCCACAGCAGTGATGTCACCAGTGTGCCCTGGTTGCGCGCTGACATTCACTCTATTAAACTAAGCTAGATTGTGCTCTGACAAGAAAACTAATAGATTTATTGGAATCCACAACCCCAAAAACCTATGTATAGACCCAAAAACTGGGTTTCTATGTAGGCTATTTTAGATCATGAGATATCATCACAGCTAGTTTTATGGTGGCCATCTTGCACGCCATCTTTGCTACAGCATTTCACATAGTAGTTATGACAAAAATAACACTTATAATAAAGAAATGTGAGACCCATAAAACATTGTATGTTACCAAACATAGGTTACATGCTCATTTAGTACAACACGTGGAAGCCATCTTGAAAAAGGGCGGCCAGATTTCTGAGTGGCCAGCGCCCTTTTTCAAAAGAGTGCACCTTGAAGAGTATCTGTGCCAAATGTCATGCTTGCATCACAAAGTGAACGATCCTTCTGAAATATGCAATTATCTGCTGCACTTCTATCAACATGAATCCATGTACCCCCCCTTTACCCAACTACAACATTTTGCTTAGAAAACTAACCCACCTTTTGAAGAATACAACATTACAAAATAAGAAATAGAGCGAAAGAGTTGCAATTAGTGCCTCCTGAGCAGATTTATTTTAACATTTAATTTATTTTCATGATTTTTACATTTTCCCCTTTCTCTCAGGTACCCCCTGTAGTACCTCCACGTACCCCTACCAAGTTGACCAATGAAATTGGGTCATGATCAATGAAAGTGGGCGTGGTTAATAACCAAATGTCCAGTAACCAGTATGTCCAGAATTGTCAGTACTGACAGTACTGACTATTGTCAGGACGTCGGCTGAAGTGCTATAAATCACTGATGGAGCTGTCCAGAACTGCAATATGTTTGAAAGTTTCGGCTCATAAAGGAGCAGTGCAACAGCAATTTCCGACCCCATGTGATTTAGTATTGATTTATTTGTTAATGGACAGCAGCACTTTGAAGTTGTTTGTGATGAAGTGGTTAGCGCACATTTATCCCTCCAGTTATTTTCTCCTCAGCAAAAGATGACATCAGTTTGTCTCAGGGCGTTAAGCATCGGCCTCTTATGTTGGTTCAAATAACAGGTTTGTCTTTTCTTTTCAAATCCAGGCTTGTCTGTTATTGGCAGTTGAATATGAATAACTTGAAGAACGTGTGGGGTGTCTATGTGTCGTTATTTTCTTTATAGTTTCTTGTATGTAAACCACTTTTCGCATCATTTGCTGGTTTGCTAATGCAACGGACGCACAGAAAAAACATATTTCCCCCCATTTTCTCCCCCCCAACTGTAATTGGCCAATTTCCCCCCTGCTGCCCTGGTCGCTGCTCCGCCCTCTGCCGATCTGGGGAGAGCTGACTAGCACCACGCTTCCTCCGACACATGTGCAGTTGCCCATCACTTCTTTTCACCTGACAACGGGGAGCTTCACCGGCAGGACGTAGCACATGGGAGGATCACGCTATTCCCACCAGTTCCCTTTCACCCTGAACAGGTGCCCCGACCGACCAGAGGAGGCGCTAATGCAGCGACCGGCATTTTATTTTATTTATTTATTGCTCTGCCCAGCGGGTCTATTCAGTGTACCTTTACTTATTTTAATATTTAATGCACTGTGGTTAGACTAGCTAGCATATCACTTCAATGATTTTTGAAATACTGATATATTGGTGCTTGTCATTTGTCGATGTCATCTTTTATGCTGTTTTATGTAATGTTATGTCATGAATGAATCTCACTGACAAAGAGTTTCCCCACAGGGACCATACCTTACCTTATATGATGTAAAGCACTGTAAACGTACCTTACCTTAATGATGTAAAGCACTGTAAACTTTGCTTTTACACTCTGGCTTAGTAACACGGTAGGCTACCATTGTAAAAGATGAAGCTCAGAAAAGTGGGAGGGATGGTGGGGGAGGTGGAGAGGTAGGGCCTCCCCCTCAGGCCTAAGTGGCTCCTACGCCCTTTCTAACACACTCCCACTTACCCCCCCACACACACACACACACACACACACACACACACACACACACACTCACTCTCTCTCTGTCTCCCTCACTCACACACACACAGACAGACAGTCAGAGCGAGAGCAGTCGTTTGAAGCCACGCTTGGGGCCACTGAGAAAAACTGAGAAGGGGAAAGAGTGAGTGAAGACGAAGGAAAGAAAGAAAGAAGAGGGGAAAACAGACAGAACGTAGCAGAGTGAAGTGGCAGAGAGAGAGAGAGAGAGAGAGAGAGAGAGAGAGAGAGGATGAAAGGGGAGGGAGAGAGAGAGAGAGAGAGAGAGAGGTAGTGGGACAGAGTGAGGCAGAAGCAGCAGCCGGCCGGAGCAGATAGACAGAGGCAGGCAGGCAGATGCAGACAGAGAGAGACGCTCTTTACACAACAACAGTGCAGAAGAGAAGGATTGGACGTGG
This sequence comes from Poromitra crassiceps, assembly GCF_964638095.1. NCBI lineage: Eukaryota > Metazoa > Chordata > Actinopteri > Beryciformes > Melamphaidae > Poromitra > Poromitra crassiceps. Next base: position 39,698,515 of record NC_139632.1, read on the forward strand.
CGTGGACTCGCAAACAGCCTGACAAGTAAGTAAGTCACAGAAGTGTGTCCTGTGTGTGTGTGTGTGTGTGTGTGCGCGTGTGTGTGTGTGTGTGTGTGTGCGCGCGCTTATGTGTGTGTGTGTGTGTGTGTGTGTGTGAGGTGAGAGGGGTGTTGGAAGTCTATAATACCTTACAGTGTTCAAGGCTAAAGGTGTCAGCTTGCAGTAACAGACTGGCAGGGAGAGAGGGAGAGGTGTGTGTGTGTGTGTGTGTGTGGGGGGGGGGGGCAGAGAGAGAGAGTTAAGTGTCAATACGATGAACTGAGACAGTTCAACACTCCCCTCGAACACAAAGCACTTCTTTAGCGTGGTGCACCTGTTGATATATACTGTCGAGCAGGAACCAGAGTTCCAGACAGGTCCCCATGTGGGGGCTGGATCGTCACCCTAACCAGCGAGAGGGAGAGAGAGAGAGAGACGAGAGAGAGACAACACCCTTCCATGGAAGCCGAATGGAGCCGTAAACAACCTGGTAGATGTCTGTTTTGTAGGCACCTCCTCTACTGGGGAAAAAAGCCCTTCAAAAAACGGCTAGTCTCCGGCCACAGTGCTTAGTTAGTGGTACAGTAGAATGGAGAAACGTAACCGCCCACAGGCTCAATTTGTTACAAAGCATGTGTAACGTACTGTAGCATGGCCGGTGTTCACTAGGCTTAGACTGATATACGGTGCTGATATCAGCCTTCTATTCAGTCTCAGTATATATATATATATATATATATATATATATATATATATATATATATATATATATATATATATATACATATATATATACCGTATAACAAAACACGTGGGTTGGTTTAACGCCAGCCCAAACACTGTTACATGAGAGGATACAGCATGAACAATAGCGTGAGGGTGTCTGACAGGGACTTTATCTATGTTGTTATCTGACCCTTGTCATACAGCAGCTACCATAGCGTCTAATTTCAGATCAGTTTGGCAGATAGCAGCTAAACAGAGACAGCTGTATTGCCGCGCATTCGATCGTGAGGGCAACTAGTTCCTACTACTTCCTCCACATATGGTTTGTGACTCCATGCTTGTAGGCTGGCGTCAACTATTGGCACAGAGACTGAACAGCACAACACAGATGGATGCCATGTTTGTGTGAGTTCTGATTGTAAAAGGAGATAGACGCTCTTCTGTCTGTATAACTCTCTAACGGTTTAAATTGCTTATCCCTACTACACTGCTGGGAATCCTGATGACGCAGATAACCCAAAATAACCACGTGACAACACTCCCCTTGACTGGCTGACTGACCAGCAAACGAGCTTATGGATTTCACACAGCATGGTAGTTATGGAAGAATAATTTAATTTCACTAGTACAGTATGTGTAAGGTTGCAATCACACCTACAGTTTGTTTTCTTTGGTGGACTGTGAACCGCACTGGATTTTAAGTGGATCAAAGTTTATACTGCTGCATTTTTTTCTATTTGCTTCGTTTAAGTTCTCACTGCCCAATTAGAAGACAAGCAGGACTTGTAAACAACAGTCACATGGACCCACAAGTGGGTCATTTATTGAACAGACTTTTGGTCCAAACAAGCCTGTTTCAGTTAGGAAAACATGAAGAAATAGAATCAGTCTCGAGCAGAGACAAATCAAATGGCTGTAGTGGGCTTCGTTTGACGTTTCTGGTATCATAACGCTTCAAAGTTAGGCCACATTTTGGCGATGGGGGAAAAAAAAGGGTTCCCTTGACCTCTCACCTCAAGATATCTGAATGAGAATGGGTTCTATGAGTACCTATGAGTCTCCCCTTTACAGATGCATTTGAATATGAAAAATAGAAATGTTGGTACGGTGCACTCCTCTTATAGTGATCAACTTGGGACGGGTCAAATTGATCACTATAAGCGGATGATCATTAGAACTGATTTTCCTTTCTTTTTCTTTATTTCTCATGCAGATTACCATCTAATTGAAAATTTGGATATGTATTACATGTATATACAGTAAAAATAAAGTGATGAAATGGACAGCTTCGCTATTTACTGAATGTTATTGACTTATGAAATGCATACAGTAGGTTAGCCTATAGGCCTCCAGCTGTTTCAAACACATCTGTCTCGCATAGACAGACAGAGATGCTGCGCTCTCTCCATATACAGATAGACATGCACCAAGTATCGCTGCTGTATCACGTCGGCTCGTTTTTGGCCGCTTGTATGATTCGGTACCAAACTTTTTGATCAATATAAGTGGGTGATGATCACTATAACTATGATGACTATAAGCGGATTCCACTATATAATACACTTTGATTGCCAGTATATATTTCATTCTTTTCATCAAATTAGTAGATATAATTGGGTAATTGAGTGATGGGGTTACAGTAGCCAACTGGTGGAAGTGCTCCTAATTGACTTAGAGTCTACTCTACACTGATTCTATTTCTTCATGTTTTCTTCACACTGGTTTAGATCTTGCTTCATTCTGTCCCGCAAAACCTGAGGAACCGCTCGCCATCAAATATTAACATCCGTCTCCTTGTATCCCTATACTCATAAACCCTTTATTATATCCTATAATATAGGGTTTACGAGTATAAGGATATAAGGATATAAGGAGGATATATGATGACATCACCATCCCCCACCCTGTAGTCTGTGGTCAGTCACCTGACGTGAAACACTTATTCTTTACTCCGCCGTACAGTGGACAACGCTTTATTCATTGCATAGCACAGCCTGTTTGCAGAAAGCACGCTCGCATGAAACGTTGATGTGGGATTAAATCTAAATTAAATTCAGTTCAATCAAATCCCAAAAAGACTTGATAGTAAATATCACGGGGCAATGTGATGTGGTAAACGGTGCCTCTGTGTTCCTAATAAAACATTCTTACATAAAAGCCATTGGACTAATTCATCATAAATCAACAAATAGAATCACATGGATCAAACGCAGGGATGAAGGTAGAAAATAGTATGTCCAGTAGCCACATTATTGTCAAATGGATTTCAAACAGATTGAATGTTCTTCTGTACAGACATATATTCGGTATGGTTTTGTTTTTCCACAGACAGATCCAATCATTGTGACATGTAAGCAACTGCCTGTGGCGTTGTACAACTTTCCACAATTTTCACTATGATTTTTTAAAACTTTTATTTACACATGGTTAGTCTCACTGAGAGCAATGCTCTCTTTTTCCCAGGGCCAGCGGCCCCGCCGGGGCCGTGATATGGAGAAGTCAGGACAGTCATCACTCACTCACTCACTCACTCACTCACTCACTCACTCACTCATTCAGTCAGCCAGTCACTCACTCATTCATTCAGCCAGCCAGTCATGGGCGTTTAGTGAGTTTAGTGGTGAAATGGCCATAGCTAGGGATAGGAAAGTGCTAGAGATAGGTAGATGGTAGCTAGAGTTGGAGCAAAAACAAAAAATAACGTTTGTTTTTGTTCCAAGTGAAATGTCTTACGGTCACTCACGATTCAGTAGATCATGGGTTGGCTTGGTTCCAACCTTAAAACTCGTTATATAAGGATTTTGTCGAAATGTCTATGGAGAAAATGAATGGGGAACTCACTTCCGGGGCAAGAGAGATGTCACGTGACCGTTCAGCTCTATTAGGTTTAATCCGTTTGCCTGAAACTGGCCACAGAGAGTAGCAAAGCAGACAATTTATTTGGATGAAAATGTTACGGCTTTTAAGGAGCCTAAGCCTACACGAGTCTATCCACTGCTGGTTATGACAAACAGTATTGTTGCCAGCTACAGTACAGGGACAGGGCTTGTCCTCGTGGCGTGTGTCCCGGCTTGGCCACATGTGGTCAGAGCGGCCTATTGTCGGTTGACCGCGGTGTCCAGACCAGGCAGAATATGCTGCTGCTGTTGGGAAGTATGCGTTCAGCCCCATTATGTGACATCAGCAGGTTCCATGGTCAGGGTCAGGCCTCTGGCCAGGGTAAAGCCCCTCTATTGTGCTGCGTTTGGCTGGCTCGGCGCTTACATTCACTCGCTGTTCAATAGGGTGGAGCGCAGGGGTTATAGCAGGCACGCTGGACTGGCTGCTTTTAGAGATGTTGTGGTCTCAGGACACCGCTGTTGTTGACGGTATACAATCATGATGACAGTATACAAAACAAAAAGGCTGGGAAAAGGGAGTGTCTTATCCCATTGATACCGGATGCAGCATTTGTGTGTGTATCCCTTTAAGACCGCGAACCGCGTTAACGCGGTTCGCGGTCTTAAAGGGATACGCACACAAATGAGAGATGTACACGCAAATGCTGCATCAGGTATCAATGGGTTATTAAAACGGGATCCTCTTATTTCTTTGTCTAGTTTCAAACATAAGATCACAAGAGGTCCTCGCCATTAGCTGCTCCTGTCCACATGTGTTTGTTTGTTTGTTTGTTTATTCTGTTTGAATTGTTTTCTATGTTGCAAGTATTGTCTTTTAGGGCTGCACGATATGTCCAAAAACAAAATCATATTGCGATATGCGATACGATTTTAGTGGGAATGGCGATTTTTCCATTTCTTTTTCACACAAAAATAAAATACAAATGTGATGTGATTTTTAACTGGGCTTCTGTACCAAACAAGCATGTTCCCTTACGTCTGGACAATATGATTTGTAGGCCGGGACGTCTCTGTAGCACCACAACGCTTCATTTAATCTTATGTTGTGGCACATTTTTCCTTGATCAAAATACTTGCAGGCTCCTGCCATTTGGATATTGCACTTAGCCATACTGCGTTTTCGATTTCGATTGGATTCATTTTGCAGCCCTATTGTCTTTGTCATGCCCTGGCGTGTGATTTTTACTGCCTTCTTGGCCATGTCAGCATTGTAAACGAGATTTCTATCTCAATGCTCTTTATGGTTAAATCAAGTTAAATAAACAACTGATCACGGTCACGGTCTGAACCAGTCACAAAAACACACACACATCTGTGGTGAAAGCTTCCTCTGTGTCTCACGTTCCACTTCCTGACAGCAAGAGACCAAAAAGTGGAAGTTTCCCTGACTGGTTGTTCTCTCTTTTTAAAAGTATTCTGCAACATCCACTTTTTTCTTTGTATTTTTTTTGTTTTTGTTTTTTGGTATTTTCTCTGCATCTTTGGTGCCTAACCGTCGTTGCCGTGGTGTTTGTACACTGCACTTCCCCCCGGATCAACTGTCAATCAAACAGTCCAGTAGCCTTCCTGAGAGCACGTCTTCATTTTCTATTTTGTTAGTTTGGCTGCATGCACCTGCTTTACACTTTACTGGAGTACAATAGACACATAGAGACCAAGAAGACGTATGAAAAAACAGTTCACGCACTGTTGGGAAGTGGCTGGAAACTAGCCAGAGATATAGGCCTAAGCGTAATATATGATCAAACAAAGGGAAATTATTCAGTTGACAAAGAATATACATGTGTGTGTGTGTGTGTGTGTGTGTGTGTGTGTGTGTGTGTGTGTGTGTGTGTGTGTGAGTGAGTGTGTGTCTATGCGAGTATGCAGCGCAGCAGTCAGATCAATAGCAGAGATGAAGCAATACAGAAAAGCAATCACAAATTCTGAAGTGCAGTGAAAATATAACGTATGTGTGTGTGTGTGTGTGTGTGTGTGTGTGTGTGTGTGTGTGTGTGTGTGTGTGTGTGTGTGTGTGTGTGTGTGTGTATGTATGTGTGTGTGTGTGTGTGTGTGTGTGTGTATGTATTGTGTGTGTGTGTGTGTGTGTGTGTGTGTGTGTGCGCGTGCGTGCGCGAGTGCGCTCTGTGAATGTGCTGAGGCTTCAGATAGTGTTATCAGCTGTGGGCAGGGTGATGCATGCAGTTAGTGTAGAGTAGAGCGAACAGCCCCAAAGTTATTTGCATCTTTACCGGGCTCGACATCACATGTAATACGGAACAGTACTCCCCTAAAGGCGCTGAGAAACTGATCATAATACATTTGGGGACTTTATGGACTCTTGCGAAAAAGCGCTATAGTCATCTTATAATATATTTAAAAGGGTGCTATACAAATACCCCTTATTCCACAAACCACAAAATAAAAGGCCAGGTAGTAATATAGGGGCATTATAGTGACACATTTCCATAGGAATGTTGCAGTGCTACATTATAGATACCATAAACTAAGCATAAGATCTAACTTAGTTTTGAACTCACTACTGTATCATAGGATACACACTTTAAGTCCCTTTAGGAATATTATAGACACACATTAACACACATTTAAGTGACCACCACAGACCCACTAGACCCTAGATAGCCTATTTTATGGACAATTCATAAATGCAAATAGCCTACCAAGAAAGCACACATTCAAAGCCATTTATGAAACAGTTCCAATTTGTACACATTTAAATATGTTGATTGTTTAATAATGTAGTGATTGAGACAGTCCGCATGTCTGGGAACGCCCACAAAATGTTAAACAGCTGGCGCCGAGTGGGGTAAAACCGCCCATATATCTCATGGGCTGACTCACCAAAAGACGGTGCTGCGGCTCTAAACTACAGGTTTGGGGGTTCTAGAGCAGATCACAAGACGTCTGCTCAGATGTCCGTTTACTGCGGTGGTTAAATCCCTGATCGTGTCTGCCTGGGCTGGGCTATCAGCTAAATTCTAACTTTGCTAAATGGATAGAACGGGTTTTTTTACCCCACCCTGACCACGCCCCCAGCCAGGCTGAGCCAGCTAAACCAGCGTCTATGACGAGACGTGGCCTCAACCTATGGATTGAAGATGATAAGGGGGGGGGGGACTACTAATATGAATATAGACCTGCGCACAACCATGCGCGCAACCAACACGTGGTGGTAATTACGAGTCGCTGCACCATCCTCAGCAAATCCAATGGATGCGCAAACAGCCGTGCAATGCGTTCTAGAAGCGCCGCAGCTGCTCCACATTTTGCGTAAAGTTATTTACGTTTGGTTTATCTACTTTAAGCAAAGCAGGGGCGTCCAGCCAGCGAGCGCGCCGCGACGCCCCTGTGAACACCTACCTACCATACTGTGGGGCTTCAGAGTCGTTTAGTCTCCCAGACAGACAGCAGCCTTGCCCCTGGCCGCCGCCCTCGGTTGCCATGCAAGCAACACTGATTGAATCCCGTCTGTCTTCCCCCTTCCTGCTCGTCTATTTGGTGACTATTTTTGCGCAATTGATCCGAGAGGTAGAGAACTAGAAGAGCTGTGTTGGCTACCCACGCGTAATGTAGGCTGTTACATTACTTAACGATTACTTAACCAACTCTAATTATTTTATAACTCTGGTCTGGTGCACTGTTTTTTCAACTGTGTGAGTGTTATTTTCTTTTGATCAATTTGATTCATTTTATTTTTAAAGGGGAATTGTGTGTGTGGTCATGTGTAGGCTAGAGCAAGTGCAGGACAAACACTAGAGTCTGCACATTGCGTGGAGAGTTTGCTCCCAGTATATAACGCTATGGATTTATGTTTTGTTGCCTGTTGCTGACGACAAACCAGACTTTTAACGTCCTACTATATCAGTGATCCTTACCCTGGGGCTAAACGACCATCCTCCGAGAAGATCTTTGTTGTTGGTGCAGAATTACACACAGTAGGTGGCGAGATAACAGCAGGGAGAGCTGTGCTGAAAACAGACACTCCTAGACCCTCCTCTCATTGTGCTTGTGCTAACCTATTGTGAGTAATATAATGCTGAAGTTAAATCAGCGGGATAGCCTCTTCAAGGACCCCGCTGTGGGAACCACTGTCCTAGATCCGATAGCATGCCTGCATCAAAAAAAGTCACATAAGACCCTACATTACATAGTTAGGTTTTTGTGGATTTCGGTTTCCAGGGTCTTTTAAGAATGTATATCCTTAAACCCTGCTTGGACTATAAGGCTGCAATTTATTTTCATTGTCGATTAATCTGTTGATTATTTTCTCAATGAATCGATTAGTCGTCTTATGTCAGAAAATGGCGAAAAATGTGGATCAGAGTTTCCCAAAGCACAAGATGATATCCTCAAATGTCTTGTTTTGTTCACAACTCAAAGATATTCAGTTTACTATCATTGAGGAGTAAAAAGACCAGAACATTCACATTTAAGACATTGGAATCAGATATTCTTTTCTTTATTTTTTCTTAAAAAAAATACTCAAATTGATTTAATAATCAATTATTTTTAATAGTTTAATTTAATAGTTGACTAGTAATCCTTTAATCGTTACAGCTCTATCTTGCACAGTCCAATTAACATTTCAATCATGAGAGACTGTAGGAAGTAGAGGCCTTAAAGCCTGCAGAGGTTAGTCTTCCATGATTGAAATTCAGTCACACTAAGTGAAGCTGTCTCTCTCAAAGCCAGAAACCAGACAACTTGGACTTGAACCTGTGGAAATCTTCTTGTTGGATAGAGAATGAAATGAGGAAAGGTAATACAGATGACTGTGGGAGCACCCATGGGGGTAGAATGTAGAAGCCACGTGTGAAATGTCTATATCCCTCTAATTTTTTGTCTGATGTTTCTCTCTATTACAGGCATCATCCTGTGACATGCCAGCAGCACAGTGACCAGAAGGAGGAGGAGGAGGAGAGGGGACACGCACTTCGGGAGAGGAGGAAGAGGAGTGCAAGGATGGTGTTTCCAAGCTGAGGAAAGGACGGCTTCTTGGCGTGCTTTCCCCCTGAGCCATTGCCCAGCCCGCTCACTATGAGGGAGCGCGGCCGACGCTTGGAAACGTGGAGGAAGATCTGCAACGGAGCCCCCAGTCTGCTCAAGAGCCCCACAAAGGCCTACTGGACTTGACGGCATCAGGGAGAGGACACAGGTGGTCCGAGGAGGGAGGGAGGGAGGGAGGGAGGGAGGTGAGAAATAAGACAGACGATCGAGTCAAGGAGATGATAAGCAAGGCGGTTAGATAGATGAAGGGAGTGCTAGAGGCAGAAGGTAGTAAGAAGTTAAACCAGAAGGCGAGGTTGAGATCGAAAGCGAGGGATGAGATAAGATCGGAGGAGACACGGGGGAAGAGAGAGCGAAAAGATCAAAAAAGCAGGGAAGGAAGGGGGAGAACGCAGACCCAGTTGAGAGGTGCTGCTAGAATCCGTAGATGTTCAGAATTGGACGGCAGTAGTTAGCGATGTTTATGAATTTCCGTCGTATCCGGAAGTGTCAGTGTGTGCAGCTGCTGACCACGGGCCTGGTGCTGTGCATGGTGATGGTGTTCCGGGAGCAGCTGGATCACCACGTGGTCAGCCACGTGAAGTCCTACACCTACCGCTACCTGGTCAACAGCTACGACTTCCTCAACACCTCCTTTGCCATCAACGGCCACGGGCGACGCCGCCCGCACGGACACGACGGTGCCGAGGGCGCGGCCGGCGGGACGGTGAGCTACCCGTACCTCCACAACCACCCGGAGAAATGTATCGGCGGTGGGAGAAGAAGGGTCGACATCCTCCTGCTTCTGTTTGTGAAATCGTCGCCGGAGAACTTTGAGCGTCGGCAGGTAGGGATGAAACGATTACCGGGTTTTATGATAAACCGTGATCAAATTCCCGACGGTTAGTATTAATACCATTTCAATTTTTTATTATCATTAAAACTGTGTTTGATTACAGCGCTTTGAAAAACACGGCGAATACTGTCCATCATCGACTAAAGTTAGGGGCGCAATAGTTAACACTGTCGCCTCACAGCAAGAAGGTCACGGGTTCGAACCCCGATCCATACAGGTCCTTTCTGTGTGGAGTTTGCATGTTCTCCCCATGTTCGCATTGGTTTTCTCCCACCATCAGACATGTATGTTAGGGGTAATGGGCGTGTGGGTCTAGCAGCCCCACCCTGTGAAAACCCACTTGCTACAGAAACCGCAACAACAGGTTTGGTGTAGTGTGGTTGCGGGCCTATGGTCCACTTCAGAGTGTACAGGGAATAAGGATAAGAGAAGATCAACTAAAGTTAGCAACAGTCTCAATAATTTTCAATATAAAACTTGGTGAAATGATTTCAGTGAGTGTGTTAGAGCTTTTTTTATTATTATTTTTTTAAATCCTTTTCAAGACATTTTAACATTTGCACTCCTGATGACTGTGATCATTTTGGTCACTATAATCGCCATATGAAATGTTCATACCGTTTCACCTCTTATCGGCAGGCGATCCGGGACACGTGGGGGAACGAGAGCTACGTGTGGTCTTTGCTGGGCGAGAGCGTGAGGGTGGTGTTCGCCCTGGGCGTGCACCCGGACGCCCGACGGAGAGCCAGGGTGCAGAGGGCCCTGCTGCAGGAGGACCAGACCTACTCGGACCTGATCCAGCAGGATTTTGTCGACACCTTCCACAACCTGACCACCAAGCTGATCCTGCAGTTCCAGTGGACCCACCTGCACTGCCCTCACGCCCGCTTCCTCATGACCGCCGACGACGACATCTTCGTCCACATGCCCAACCTGGTGAGGTACCTGCGGGGTCTGCAGCGCGCTCGGCCGGGGGCCAAAGACCTGTGGGTGGGGCATGTGCACAGGGGAGCCCCTCCCATTCGCCGCAAAAACAGCAAATACCACGTCCCGTACGAGCTGTACCCCTGGCCTTCCTACCCGGACTACACGGCCGGCGCCGGGTACGTGGTTTCGGGGGACGTGGCGGCGAAGATCCACCAGGCGACGCTGGTGCTGGACCCCTCCATGTACATCGACGACGTGTTCATGGGGATTTGCGCCAGCGCCATGGGGGTCTCGGCTCAGGAGCACGTGTACTTTTCGGGGGAGGGCAAGGCGCCCTACCACCCCTGCATCTACGATCGCATGATCACGTCGCACGGACACGCCACGGACGTGCGCGCGCTGTGGCGGGCGGCGACCGACCCGGCGGTCGACGGCCTCTCCTCTGGATTTATGGGTGGCCTGTACTGCACGGCGGCGAGAGTGATGCTGCTGTGTCGGCCATATTACCAGAACACCTACTCCTGTATGGCGGCTTTCGCGTAAAAAACGGACTGCCAAGGCTGCGGGGGAGCCGCCGCTGAATGCAAAATGTATGGGCCGTGCTACGCTACGCTACGCCACACACACACACACACACACACACACACACACAAAGAAAAACACGCACTTCACACACAAACACACCCACTGTGGTAATCCTTTTTGATGCCATGCTATATTTCAGTGTTTGCTGATGTCGTGTGTTTGCCCCGTTGGAAATAAAGACCAAAGCCATTCTGTCAAGCAGACAAATGCACCTGCCTGTTCTTCCCTATCTGTGGGGATCTGTTTTCACTCTGCATTGTAGTCACAGAGGGAAGAGATCCGTCAAACCTGTCCCAGTTCTATTTACATAAGTGCCTCTGTCTACAAAATATGGCAGTGTGTACATACAGTACAAGCAACAACCACAGCGATTGAATTTACTGTTGAGTTTTCACTCTGGCCCGGAAGGTCTCAAATATAATTATTTATAAATGGACGTATAAATTCATTACCTGCATCTGGTTGGCTGATTACCGAGTGTATTTCCACAGATTAGTTTACTTCTGGCGTATTGCGACTGCCATGCAACTGTAAATGCTGTTAGGCAGGTTTACTATATTACACCACGTCATGTCATGTCTTGTGCCACGAAACTATCACGCTCAGGAAACTGCATGGAAGTTGTCAGGTCAGATTTCTCAGTGAAAGTTACTTGGCTGTTGCACTAACAGGTTGCAGATCAAGCAGACACAATGTAACCGTAGGAGCCTGGCACCCAGATGCTTACAATCTGCAGGTTATGCCTTGAGATGTGGAAGCGAAGACTTTGAAAAATGCATGTTTACGGGGGGCAGATGTGGCTACTAGTGAACACATTTAGAAGAAGTCATGTAGAGAATGTGTGGGGAATGGATGCCAGCTTGAAATAACCTGTATATTCGTGACGCTTTAGATTTCCTTTTGGGTGGTCAGAAAACAACATTTTTGCGGGCTTCTTGAGAGTTTAGACAGCAAAACCTCACTTGGTGAACTTTGTATCGCTTTAGCTCTGCGGGCGCGCGGCGACTGACTCAGTCCACCAGCAGCAGAGCAGACACTTCCTGTTGAGACATTCGCCAATCTGAGCAAAGCCACATCCGGCCTAACTGCATGGGGCTAAATGATGCCAGATGAAGGAATAAAGCTTATTTCCCCCAGGCTTACAGAAAGCAAGGCCACCTACCAAATGCAAGTGGTCCTCATGTATTAACGTGCTTGTAACTCTGTTGGGATATTTTCATTTTAGGAGCCTTGATACTTTTGTTCCACTACATTTTAGGCTTTTTCTTTACTAAATGAAGGTGCAGAGACTTGTCTCTTTTTTCTTCTTCTGATTTCTCCCCCATTTTCTGCTCAATTGTACTTGGCCAATTTTCCCCTGCTGCTCCACCACCCTCTGCCCATCTGGGGAGAGCCGTAGACTAGCACCATGCTTCCTCCGACACATGCGCTAGTTGCCAGCCGCCGCTTCTTTTCACCTGACGGCGGGGAGCTTCACTGGCGGGACGTAGCACGTCGTGGGAGGATCACGCTATTCCCACCAGTTCCCTTCCACCCTAAACGGGCGGCCCGACCGACCAGAGGAGGCGCTAGTGCAGCGACCAGGACACACACCCTTCTACCCCCCGCCTTTCCCTCATAATTATACTACTTAGTATGTTGAAGGTCAAATTTGACCTTCAACCAACTCATTTCCAAAATGTAGCCCAAATTGAGTCTTCTCCAGACAGATCCAGGTCAGGGTGGCCGCTCTTGACGTTGGCAACTGATTTTCCTGGGCATATAGTCATTTATTTCCTGTGTTGTAATTGAAAAACTGATATGTTAGCACTGTTAGCGTATAGCAAATCCAAATGACAGACCGCATCACCAAAAGTGCTCCATTCATTGGCCTTTTATGAACACAAACGCTGTGTTGTCTAGTGTCTTGGTTTGCAACTTCATCTATGAGAAGAATTTCCATTTCTATGGAAAACCAGTTGAGAGTCTCTGCCGTCCTCAACATCCCACCCCCCCCCCTTCCCACCCCTCTCTCTTCAAAATGGTTGGTTAACCAGACTGGAATCTATAATAACATAACTCTCCAGAGAGAATTTGGCCTGGGAACACTGTCAGAGATTTATTAGGGTTAGGGTTATTTCTCACCCCTATCACCCCCCCCCCACTATCCCTCCACTATCCCTCCACACCCTCTACCATCTTTGTCCTCTCCCTGCCTTTCTCTCCCCCTCTCCTCTCTTGTCTCTCTCTCTCCCCCTCTCCTCTCTTGTCTCTCTCTCCCCCTCTTGACTTCCTCTCTCCCCCTCTTCTCTCTTGTCTCTCTCTCCCCCTCTCATCTCTTATCTCTCTCCCCCTCTCGGCCCCTCTTGTCTCTCTCTCCCCCTCTCTCATCTCTTATCTCTCCCCCTCTCGTCTTCCTCTCTCCCCCTTTCCTCTCTTGTCTCTCCCCCCCCTCTCGTCTTCCTCTCTCCTCTCTTGTCTCTCTCCCCCTCTCCTCTTTTCTCTCTCTCTCCCCCTCTCCTCTTTTCTCTCTCCCCCTCCCCTTCTCGTCTTCCTCTCTTGTCTCTCTCCCCCTCTCCTCTTTTCTCTCTCCCCCTCCCCCTCTCGTCTTCCTCTCTCCCCCTCTCCTCTCTTGTCTCTCTCCCCCTCTCATCTCTCTCCCCCTCCCCCTCTCTCCCACTCTCTCCTCTCTTGTCTCTCTCCCCCTCTATCGTCTCTCCAAATGTGTCTCTCTCCCCTCCCACTCTCTCCTCTGTCTCTCTCGTCTCTCTCCTCTGTCCCCCTCTCTCCTATCTTGTCTCTCTCCTCTCTTGTCTCTCTCCCCCTCTCTCCTCTCTTGTCTCTCTCCCCCTCTCTCCTATCTTGTCTCTCTCCCCCTCTCGGCCCGTTAACTCTCGCCTCTGCTCTCCGTAAAAAAAAAAAGTCCCCTTGATGTGTCCACCTCGCTGCCTCTCTGCATCCACTTAGATCCACTTATGCTGTGGTTGGATAAAGAATGCTGAGGCAGACTGAATCACCAATAGCAGGCAGAGCTGGCATCGTGACCTTATAAGGAGCTTATATATCGCCGGTGGGTCCTATTGGTTGGTCCTCGGATGGAAGGTATTTCCCATTGGCCGGTGCTTTGGGTAACAAGTAGGCCATGATCTTTTTTTTTTTTTGATACTTTCAAACAATGTGTCATACATTGAAATCTGAAAATAGTTGAATATGTGCTTATTTGAATGTTCGTACTGTTCGTACTCTCGTACTCCTTCGTAAATGCCTCTTTTTATCTGAATTCGGTGCTGGAGACATTAGTTTTTAGTGAGCTTTTGACCAGAGTGGCGCCGTTGGGCCGCGCTGTGACGGCTGGGAGCTCTAACCCGGAAAAAATAATCTCACCAGGCCAGCACAGAATTCGGATAAAACAAGGCATTTATGAGCAGCGTGGAGCTTTCAAACGCCTCCGTCGAGAAGCAATGAACCCTTCTTCTCAAGTATGTGGCTTTGAAATGTTTCTGTGACACTTGTCAAGGCAAGTCTATGTACTGTATGTATGCATACGGGACTCTTGTAGGGTAGCATAGTCTACTCTACACGGAAAGAGTCATAACGGGGCTACCCTTTCACCAGACCTTGCGTGTCACATTTAGTTGATTTATTATAAGTTTAGAGGAACAGAAACTAGGGGGGTTTCTAAGCTGGCCTCTGTGTCTCTCTCTCACGCTGTTGTTGTCACTCTGCAGCCCCATGTGTCAGACAGAGGAAACCACGGGTGTATTCACACTCCTCCATGCAGGCAGGGTAATGTTGTGGTTTATGCTGTTGCAACAGAGAGCCAAAGTCAACGTCACTTCCTGCTTTTCTCTCTGTACCCGCGTCAGGAAAAAAATACAACGGTGGTGAACAGAATTTAAAAAAATTGACTGAATTTAAAAGATAACTATGCATGCCAAGAAAGTCGCAGTTTGTCCTGAAACTCAAACGTAACATTTAGTTTTGTCAATCAACTACATCTCTCGTGTCGCACAATATACGTCACACCATCAACAACAATGGCCTGGCGGGAGAGACGTCGCTTACGCGACTGGTTGTGCGTAGTCTTTCTGATTGATAACTTACAGTGCCACAGTTGTACCACAAACTGCGACGTTCACGACTTGCAGAGTTATCTTTTACATTGACAAACATGACGTGTGTTACTCCCGTGGCACAATTCAAACAGGATCAAGAAGGTAGCGTATCGCTCCGTTCACCACCATTCATATTTGTCCACACGCTGGTACAGGGAGAAAAGCAGGTGACGTTAAAGTGACGTTCACTTTAACTGTCTATTGCATGGCCTCTCCTGGCAGGATGTCACAGCAGACATCCTGTCAAATGTGTGAATGTTCTCTCACATTTCACAAGTTGACACATTTCTCCTATAGACGGTTTTCACCAGAGCGCAACCCCACAGCACTTCCTTTTTCTCAGCATTCGGCAAACTGCAGAAATATTCACTCGACATCGTTACTTTTGTTTTCGCCGCTCAGCTGTATAGACAGTTTTCACGGAATGGTCAGTCCTGCACTTGAATGTTTTTTTTCCGTTTATGTCCATAGCAAACACTGCAACAGGAAGTGAGCGGGGGTTCAATTTAGAATGTTTTTGTTGTCAAGTTAAAACCGTCTATAGATATTACTCGTCAGCGTTTTCCTCACGTGGTAACCCTGAAACCTTAAGTGTAATTGTCATGTGATGGGACCTTTTGGCTGCTTCTATTTCCAAACCACTCTCCTCTTTTGCTTTCTCCGCTTCAGCTCTCTCTCCGGGCTTCAAGCCAATACCTTAACACCTTGATTGCCAGCGACGAGTGTACTCGTCAAACACAATCCAGCTGTTAACTGCCAGCGACGAGTGTACTCGTCAAAAAAATCGATTTTTTTTTTTTGACGGTAGGTTGTGCATCTAAGCCTTTTACATCTCTTATATAGGTATTGGACGTGTACAACGTGTACAACCCATTCCACCGACCCACTAAGTGGCGACAAGGAAGGAGGAAGGCAAGCAAAAAGCAGTGTGACTGAAGCCATTCTCATGAAGGTGGATTGGCGAAGGCGCTTTCATTTTCGCGCTGATTGCTGGCGGTGCGGGATTGCAGATTTGCATAGTGGATTGCGGGTGGGACACACTTTGAAACACGCAGCATAATATGACCAGAATCGCAAAAGCTTCATCAAAGCCCTCAACCAAAACTCCAAGACGCGAGCGAGTCCAACCAGACTTCCTCAAAGAGCGGCCGCACAGACAGGCACACACCCGCACAGCAGCAGCAAAGCAATGGTGACAAGCGGGGACTGCCCCCTAGTCCGACACCAAATTGGAAACAAATCCCATTCTAAAAGGCTTTTAGAATGGGATTTTCAACCCATTCTTTTTTGTTTCTTTTTCGCTATAATTTAGAGTAATTTAATTTCTATTCAGAAATTTATTTGAGAGGTCGAGAGTATGAGAAAGTGCATTTGCAAAGGTAGGAAAGTGCTTGTGACACCGCTGCAGCAAAAAAGAACGCCCACAGGAGGGAGGAGTTGAGCAGAGGGAAGTTTACTGCTGTTATGGAGGAAATTACTGTTCAAACTATTGTTTAGGTCTTACTGATGCCAAAAATGAATGGTTAAAGTGACTGTTCTATCGAATTTCACAAAAAGCCGTTTATCTCTAAATATTTTTTCTGATGCTGAAACCATGCTGTATTCAAGTGCTAATGCTTACATAACTACTAACTCTACAAACTAACTCTTTTAGACAGAGAAAGCACACATTCTATTAGTTCTTTTTAGATGATTGGTGTTCACGAAGTCGTAACAGAAGAGAAACCTCGGCTCTTGTAAAATGAGCCTAGAATCCTCAAAAACCCCCCTGGCAGAAGCTACCTACAGCAAGAAAAAAATGGCTGGCAGTCAATGTGTTAAGATGCTCTGCATTTGATCAGACGCCACCTACAGTTCTCAAGATGTCCCTAACCCTAACCCATGTCCTAAGACATTTGTGCCAGCAGGAGTGATAGGGAAGAGAGGGCTAACTGTGCTGTAGCCCAGTTATTCTCAACCTTTTTCATATCAAGGGGCCTGATTTAGTACAGAGCCCCACTTGATCAAAATGTGTATTGCAGGTAGAGAGAGGAAACAGTGAAACTATGATCAAAACATTCATTCATCTACATTCTCTAATTGTGTTAACATCTTGCAAAATGAAATAATGGTGAAGTCGAACAATTCCTCAATTTGCTGGGAAACCCCTGGAAGCCCCTCCAGCACCCCCTGGTGGTCCCCGGACCCCACGTTGAGAACCACTGCCCTAGCCCACCGATCTACCAGGATACCCAATTTAAAATCAAGCTACTTCATCCTGTTTGTGTAACTAAAGCCTAGTTCTGAAGTTCATTCATTTCATTTTCTCTATGGGTTTAATCCTGTTCAGGGTCACAGGGTGCTGGAGCCAGTTGAGTTGTGAACAGAGGTTTTCCATCTAGACTTCTGTCTCTACTAAAGCCTCAGACTCCAGGTGTTTTGTGTTGTGTTCCTGTAGTTAACTCCCAGTGCTGAAGTCAAGCTGAGATGTTATAGGAAGCTTCTTACAAGCCTTAAAGGAACACTCTGCCCATTTTCAACCAGCTTTGTATCATTAGAACATCAGTAGTATATCAGAAAACTGTAAACTGTTTTGAAGTCTGTCATTTAATTTGACAGTTGTGGACCAGTGACATCACTGGTCCACACTAACTCAAATTAATAACTCATTAACTCAAATCAACTCTCAATAACTGTCAAACTAGATGAATGATGAATAGTTTGACAGTTATTGAGAGTTGATTTGAGTTAATGAGTTATTAATTTGAGTTAGTGTGGACCAGTGATGTCACTGGTCCACACTTAAACACTCAATGACTGTCAAATTAAATGACAGACTTCAAAACCGTTTACAGTTTTCTGATATACTACTGATGTTCTAATGATACAAAGCTGGTTGAAAATGGGCAGTGTTCCTTCCTCGGGGGGGCCTTCCATTCAGAAGAACTACTGTTTGATGGCTATCTGACCAGGGAAGTGTGTTCAAGAAGTGTGGCCCGAAAACCACCATCCGCCATTTGTAACCGTACACACGCGCTTAAGAGCTCCGAAATAGAGGGGCAGGATGCTTCCAGCCTGTAGGGGGATATTATATACATATCCGCCCTGTAATCACTCAGAAATGGTCGGGCAACGCCGCAAGAAAACAGCGACTGCTGTTTGAGAAAAATGTTGAATGAGTTTAGCCTGTTGTCCCCCGAAATACATGTACACCAACAGTGTTTAGAATCAGCACTTTTACGATGATGAAGTCTCTAAATTAGGAGTGGTTTTAGTAGCGCCACGGTGCCACCTGCACTGGAATCTAAAAGGGAGACGATCATAGAGCCTAAACCTCTAGATACAGTGGTTCTCAAATGTCTACTTGTCAAGGACCCCCTAAACTGACACAAATTAGACCATGGACCCCCATCTGATCAGATTTGTGCTTTTAGATGTTTGATTACAGAAAGTGTATGAAACCTATGGTGGGAATTCAGCCGTTGAGACAAGAACACTCAGGAAACGTCAAACTAAAGTAACAAGAGAGAATCATGACAGAGGTGCATCCTGTTTGAGCTGGAAAACGCTCTGCGAGAAGTCTGGAAAGATTCCACGTGCAGAAACCGTCCTTGGGCAAGAGTCCATCCACCGTTTGTAAGAAATATCGTTTCTTCAGATACATTGGCCCAATTCCAATTCGCCCCCTTACTGACTCACCCCCTTAGAGGCGCGTTCACGTGAAGGGAGTGAGGGCTTAGGGATGTCCCACGGTGAAATCGCAAAGTGAATGAGGGCTCGGAGTGAGCCCTTTCTGCCCCCTTACCGTAAGGGAGCAGCTATGGCCACTTACGGAAAGGGAATTGCCCACAATGCATAGCGTTGTGACGTATAAAACGGGGAAGGCTGCAAATATCTGTCAAAAAAATAAAAGAACACGCGCGAAACGAACGCGGTGTTTGCGAGTGCGCTGGAATTAATTGACAATGAAACATTACATTAATAGGGATTTCAGATTAGACAAAAATATTATATCAGAGGAATGCAAGTAGTTATTTTACACAATCCTAGAATAATCATCGATCATTTCTATTACAATTGCAATCCACAACTTTTTTGATGAATGAGAAATAGTTTTACCGAATCTGTATTTTACAGTATTGACATTGTGTATAATGTTGGGTGACATGTCATTATTATGCTTATTTTAATTATAATTACACATGTTGCAGATTGCAGATTTTGCAGTAGGCTACATTTATTTTTAAATGACCTGTTGTCCACTCTGTAGAGCCAGAGCCTGGATGAGAACAGACTCATCAGGGAGTCTATCCCTCAAAGCGTCTTGACAATAAACAATATATAGCGAACCACCAAACGTGCCAGAGTCAACATCATCTTGTCAAGTACAAAGGGCTCTGCTGTCCCAATCCTCCTATTTATCCAATGTGGATCCCTCCCACACTTGATGACTCAACCACTTTCAGATGGCGGCCATTAGAGGGAGTGAGGGTTCAGGGCTTGAGTCTTTAGGGGGCGGATTGGAATTGGGCCATTGTGGTTGTCTCTCACTCCCTGCTCTCAGCCTTATCTAGGATTAATTTCCCCAAGGGGATAAATAAAGGATAACTTAACTTAACTTAACTTATCTGAAACCTCGACAACAAAGGAGCGACTGAGGGATGATTTTGTGCCATGCAGCTCAGCTGTGTCGACTTTAGAAACCTAACACTTAATAGTTAAGCTATAGTGGTGTTACACCTTACAGACTGTGATTAATAATAAATAACTAATCAGTCATGTGAACAACTAATTCATGAATAATCAGTAAACATTAATTCCTATCGACCAACTCACTTGGGAAGTTTCCACTATTTGGGACCTGTTTCCGGCCTACTTTGACGTAGTCAGGAGTGACTCGCCCAGCTGACCTTTCATGGACCCGGTGCATGTGATCCCATGCAGAACATCTCTCATAAGCACATGAGCACAATACGCCGAGTCGGCACTTTGACAATGTAGCATCTGTTTTTCCTTTTTCCTTCATATGAGCTTGTTTTTGTTTTGATGTTTATGTTCTGTTTTCATGTTCTGAAAACTGTCAAATAAAAAATATATATAAAAAAATTAATTCCTATCACAAAACCCATGACCAAAACACTCAATACATCGTGTCACTGTGTTACTTAAGGATGGGATAGTGGACATAAATTGTCCCCCTTTTTGCTGGGGACACCCTGGAAACCCCCTCATGGACCCCTCGGGGTCCCTGGACCCCACTTTGAGAATCACTGCTCTAGAAAATGAGCCCAAACAACTCCAGATGCAAATAGGCAACTTCCTTCTTTGTATCACAGGAAACCAAAGGAGCGAGAGAGGAAGTAGATCTAAGGCTGTGGTCCGGCTCTCTCTGGATTCTGCTGATTAGGAGATATCATATCGTTCTTAACGACCCCCTAAAGTCATGTTTCAAGATGTGTATAAAATACTCTACTTTGAATAATAATTTGTGTCTGATGGTTTTCCCCACAAAAACGTTGAAATTATCTTGTTAAAATCCTTAAAATGACTTCCCCTTCTTCTTCCTTCTTTAAAAATCCAAAGCAACCAATCAGGCTTATCTACATAATAACTAGCCAATCACAGCATACAACACAGGCTTTCAACACATTCTCACTCGTGATAAAGTGACGACAAGGGTTCCTGAACGATCTGCAGTATATGACGAGTTGGGAGTGAGAATGTGTTGGGGCTTTAACTGCTGAATACTGGACAGGGATTAGCTCCAAGATTTGTGATGTCACAAAATTTGCTTGTTGAAACCGACCTTTTCAGTGAGCTCAGACAAACGTTCCACCTTCAGCAGATGATTGTGGAAACAGCCTTCTTGTGTCAAACTCTACAGAGACATCATTCTGCACAGTGAATTACTCAAACATCAAACTGAAAGAACATGAAGAAAAACTGATTCTTGACTTTAGGGGGTCTAAAGTGACCATGACCACACCATTTGGGCAAACAGGGTGAAACCCCCCCCCCCCCCGATTTTTTTATCAATTTTTTTTTATCCCCCATTAGTGCTAATTTTATTTATTTATCCTGGTTGCTGCTCCACCCTCTGCCAATCTGGGGAGAGCTGAAACTGGCTCCATGCTTCCTCCGAGACATGGGCAGTTAGCCAGCCGCTTCTTTTCACCTGACAGGGGAAGCTTCACCGGTAGGACATAGCACGTGGGAGTTTCACGCTATTCCAACCGGTTCCCCTCCCTCCGAACAGGCGCCCTTAACGACCAGAGGAGGAACCACATTAGCAACCAGGATATTGCATGTTTTGGTGAAGGGCGTTCCTATATGAAGGAAACCCCCGGGAGGCACGGGGAGAACATGCAAACTCCACACAGAAAGGCCCTTTTGACGACCCCACCCGGGCGGTGGGCACTCGAGGACATGCGGACGGGCACAGCGGACGGCGGACGGGCGGACAGCGGACGGGCTCAGCGTCCCAGGTGGGAATCGAACCCAGGACCTTCGAGCTGTGAGGCGACAGCGCTTACCACTGCACCACCGTACCCCCAGTTTCTGTTTTAGTTTGATAATACAGATGTGTTTTTACATCAAATAAAATAAAAATCATGTAGTGCTGTTTTAAGGACAGTCATATGTCTCAATAGATGAGAAAGCATTCAGACACATTCTAATAGTAAAGTTGTACTGTGCTCTGACATGGCTGCCTCAGCACAGAGTGTAGAGTGAATTAGAAGCAGATAAATTCCACACTGGAGTCCTACACCGCTGTTTGCACCTAGCCGCCGGCGCGCTAACAGTTCCAGCACCTGTATCTGAAATGTGCTCATCACATACCCAATCCAAGCAGACAGTAAGCCCTCCAACCTAACCACACTGTATAGCGCTGCATGCAGCCAGCGAGGGGGAAAACACCAACTATGCATTTCAAACTGTACTCACGTCCAAAATGTTGACAGTATCTAATATGATGCTGTTCACTCGAATGCTCAACTGTTTTCTCAAGTGAAATAATAAAATCGCTTCCTGTTCTGTGCTTACCTGCGTCTGTTGGACAGACTTTCTTCTGTCTCATTGGACACGACGACGTGGGTGGAGCCTCCTTGGCTTGCCTCATGCATCACCTCAATCTAGACGCACGCACGCACACACACGCGCACACACACACACGCACACACGCACACACACACACACACGCACGCACACGCGCGCACACATACACACACACACACACAGACACACACACGTTTGGTTAGTGCCCGATAGGGTCAGCGATACATTGTGCCTTACTGTTGGTAGAGAATACCACACATTGACTGGATTTCTGCTATCCTCAGGACAGGCACCCGTTCTACTATAAATCACCTCATTCAATGGAAAGGAATTGCTTAGAAATAGATTGGGTGGGACATGTGTCACTGGTCAGAGAAGATTTCCCACCAGTGACCACACCAACACCAAAACCTAATAATAATGATCATAATTTGAGCAAATAGGCTGGATTTACAGCTTGTCACTTACAAGAGATTTGGGGTTTAGGCTGATAAGAGATTTGGGCTTTAGGCTGATAAGACGGGTGGATTCTTACATCAAACCTTTCCCTCGTGCAGCTCGATTAAGTATAATCTCATGGTTTCTAAGCTTTACCGAGGGGTGCCTGGAAAAACATTCATATTCCTGCTCTTTTCTGTACTGTTACTGTTAAGAAACTGCCTGGGTACAACCAGGGCCGCTGGAAGTCACTTTAAGCAGGGGGTGCTGGGAGGAAGGGACTCTCGGTTGCCGAATTTCTTTTTTTACGTTTTTTTTTTTTTTTTTTTTTTTTGCCATATTTAGAGGAATATCAAATTTTAAATTAACATTAGGATACTGTTGTGATGTAATTATTCAGTATTTTCTCCTTTTCTCACTCATTCAGAGCAAAGAGGGAGATACTGTATATAGCATGATGATAATGCTCTATATCTCCCTATTTGCTCTGAATACACCAGTGACAGACTTAACATGATAGAAATATTATCAGCAAACTTAATGACTAGACTAATTATTCTGATGTGAATGGCAATGATTATATCAAGAAACATTGACTCCTCTCTTTGCTGTATAGTGGGAGGTGCATTTTTGAGTAGGCTATTAAAATAGCATGTCAAGTTCACATTTCTTTATTGCCAGATTAAACAATTCGTATTGGTTGTTGGTTGGTTCAACACAACATGTGCGCACATGTGCGCTTCTTCTTCTTCTCTAGCCTACAAGCATGTAACTTCCTTGATTGTTATTGTTGATAATTCTATTTAAATAGGCTACATTTTCAGTATATCAATAATGCAATCATTTCCCGAAACATTGCCAAACAAGAAAGGAACATAGTGCACTGCAAAATATTTTTAATTACGGTACATTTGTAAAAAATAATAATAATAATCTCGCCACCCGTACTTCCCGCGGCCCTGGGTACAACCACAGTCTTCTACGGCCCTTGCTTGCTCAAGGGCACTTCGAGGGATGAGTTGGGGCAAAAAAAGAAAAGTCTTGAAGGAAGAAACCTGCATCGCTATAATTCCACTTGTTAAAAACGGTCTGCTTGTTCACTTACAATTCAGTGTCTGTTCATTTAAGTGTGTTTGAAGGAGCTTTTGCAGCTTCTGAACACAAGCAAGAAACTACGTGTGACTTCTCAAGTTCACATGGGGGGGGGGGGGGGAGTAGGATTTCCTCTAACCACCGCGACCTGCTCTGTCTGCCCTCATCAATTATGGAGGACGGTTTTACGGTCTAACACACCGACACTATCAGCACGGAGACAGACCCTGTTTGCCAGCAACACTCCACATCCTCAGGGGGCATGCCTCTGAATTACGCACGCTATAAAGCAAGTGGTGAGATCAGAGCATGGCACCCTACAGAGGCAGGCTGGCATGCTGATGAGCGAGGCGGGCATGTGTGTGCAAAGCCACCGTCTGCCCTGCCCAAGTGCCCTGGAGCAAGACACCGAATCTAGGGATGCACCGATTGATCGGCACGTGACCGGAAATGGCCGATTTTCAGCTGATCGCCCTCGCAACCGGTGACCTGCGCCGGTCAGTCCACATAGCCGATTCTTTTGTCAACTTTTGTTAACCGCAGCTACCTTATTTCATTCATTCTAAAATCTCATCGCCTTGTTTAGCAGTGGAGCTGTGGGTGGGATGCGAGCAGGATACCTTGATGCCACCCTTGGCCTTGCGTATGTTCCTCTTCTTGTTGGGATCGGCTTCGGCTGGCTGCTTGCCGCTGTTTGAGTTGTCTGAAGATCTGCGAGCGAGAGCTGGAATGGAGGCGCAGGAAGACAGAGGGAACCAATGGTAAATGGTAAACACGATGCTGGATCAGTTATATGTAAAAAAAATAAAATCTGCTAAATAGCGCTGTGTGATATTTCATTTCATTAAATATGATTTCCTCTGTAAATGAAAAAGAAAACAAGAGCAATTGGTTTTGCTCAGCCAAGCCAATTGCTTATTCATTCAATATACTAATTACAGCAATTATATTATTTTACCGTATCTATGTTGGAAGAGGAGACAAGAAGATCTGATCAATTTGAGTGTTTTTCAATGTCCGGTTCCTCTTCCCTGCCTGGTACACTGCACCTTCTGCCTGTTTGAAAATAACAGCATGTGACTCACGCTGCTGGGCTCCGGCGGTCCTGGAGGGGTTCTTCAGTGAAGGCCGTTTGGGCGAGGACTCGGGGCGCGGGGCGACCGGCTGGACGGGCCGCGTCTGCTTAGCCGACAGCTTCTTCAGACTCACGTGCCTCTTCTCAAACATCTCCTGCACGTCCTCCAGACGCTTCAGCGCCTTCAGCACGTTGGCCTGCGGGCAGAGCAGCTCACTGGCAATCTTTCTTTCTCTTGTTGTTCTCCAGCTTCTAGTCTTTGAGACGTTCACAGGGTTCCTAATTCCATACTTTTTCCAGACCTTGATTTGTTTTGAAGATTTTGTCTGGTTTTCAATTATGATTTACCCAGAGAGATCTCGCTCCTGCTAACTAGGTCACTGTATAGATGAAGATTGTTCTTCACAGCGATAACTATCAGAACATGTGAGATGATTGGCAGGGTTCCTATACAGTTTCCATTTTTCCAGGCAGACCCGATGTTCTTGACTGGATTCTTCACATCAACAAAAACTGTTGTCTACAACATAAAAGCTATCATGTGTATCGGGCCTGAACCACAACATTTTCCATACTTTTCCAGAGATTTCTTCAAATTCCCAAACTTAAAGAGATAATACGGACGATTTTCATCTAAATAAATGTCACTATTTCAGTCATTATATTTATCTGATAGTGAGTTAACACAATGGTGATTGAGCCTATGGCCCATATGGAAGCCTTTGCATTTTCTGTATTGCAGCATTTATGAACTTGGTGTCTGTGGTGACACAGGGTGGGCGGAGCTAACACAACAGACTCACTCTGCAGGTTACTGTAGGTTCACAGGGTGGGCGGAGCTAACACAATAGACTCACTCTGTAGGTTACTGTAGGTTCCTGACAACTCTTGTGTGAAGTAGGATAACAAGCTACTTTTTTATGGTCTCTGCTAGCATTATGGGTGGTTACTATGGCCGAACAAACTGAGTAATGTCACATAATAACATTGTTTAAATCTCACCTGCAATTACCACTCATTGCCAATAGGTGTCACCCAAGAGAACAAAACTGAAATCTTCCATATTATCACTTTAACACCTGGAAATGATCAAATTAATTTTTTTAATACTTTTCCAGATTTTCCTGACCTACGTAGAAAGGCCGGGAGCCAGACCCACTTCTCAGGGTGTTTTCTGCTACCTTTTTTCCACTATGATTTCCTGTTATGCTATACCTTGGGCCATCACAAGTGCAT
Organism: Poromitra crassiceps; assembly: GCF_964638095.1. Lineage (NCBI taxonomy): Eukaryota > Metazoa > Chordata > Actinopteri > Beryciformes > Melamphaidae > Poromitra > Poromitra crassiceps. The sequence goes on from NC_139632.1 coordinate 39,724,486, forward strand.
AGGGGCCACGTTCAACTCGGGGCCGTTTGGTCTCAGGGGCCCAAAAAAAACCTTTTTGGGACAAAAATCATGTAAATAGGAACCCTGTTCTAGTCTTTGAGATGTTGTAGACCTCGTGTAGGTGTGTGCCATACCTTGACATCCTCTGACAGGACCACCTCATATTGGTTGTGGATGTTCTTGAGCTCGGTCAGCTGATTCTCCTCGGCCGTCTCCAGGAAGCGCTCGATATCGGACAGCGCCGACTCCGCCCCTTCCTGTGATTGACACTTGTCCACAGCCTGGGAGGCTAGCAGGTAGACGCCAGACTCACACCACTGGTTCACCTGCACAGAGCACAAACACAAACATATCTGAACAGCTACTCTGGGCAAGACCTTTAGGTAAAAATGTGTCTTATCATCACCACCGCTAAAGTCGCTAAATCTCAATATAGAGTTTTGGCAGAGAAGAGGATCCCATCCTCCCTAATTAAGATGAATGCGTGATGAAAAGTGTCCAGAGAAAGCTGACCCTCTTCACCTCCCCAAATACTCAGAAAAAGGTAGTTACTTAGTTTACTGACCTCAATTTACAGTTCTCCAGTCCAAGTTAGTTATGTCTCGCTGCCATTTGGAGCCCCCAATTTGCCGAGGGTAACTTTCAATTTAGGGCAAATTATGAGCTGTTATAAAGAAATGAACACTGCAAGAAGGAGGAAGATTCTTTTTTTAAATTTGGCGTGGATTATTTATATAATTTTGTTGAAGTGTAACCAAATCGATAAATCTGAATGACTGAAAATAAATGATTTCCCCTCTCTACTCACTCTATAGCATAAAAATACTTCTATCCTTAGCTTATTCTCAATTATTTCCTTTGCTTGCAATTTGCTCTTACTGTGTACATTAGAGGAATATTGTAACGTAAAATGTAAAAGTAAAAATTTGAAGTCAGGTGAATATCAGACCTCTTCGTTAAGTTAAGTTATACTTTACTGTCCCCATGGGGAAATTCATCCTCTGCATTTGACCCAGTAGGTTGACTGACAGTAACGCGGCGACCAGGACACATAACCTTAATCCGGCTTCCCTCCCTCAGACACGGCCAATTGTGCCTGTATGGACGCCCGACCAAGCCGGAGGTAACACGGGGACTCGAACCTGCGACCCTCGTGTTGGTAGGCAGGGAACCTACCGCTGCACTACTTACCCGGACGCCACCATTGAATAGGCGGGAAATGAAAGTGCTGTGTGGTTCTCCTCACCTTGTCTATGCCCCGGTGTATCTGCAGAGATTTGGACAGCACGTCCGTCTTCTTCTTGGCCTCGTTGTTGAAGTCGTCGCAGACCCGGCGGAACTCCAGGCATTTGGGCCGGATGGAGTCCACGGCGTAGTGGTTACTCTGGATCAGCTGCTCGCCGTGCAGCGCGTGCAGCTGGGCCTTCTCTACGGTCGGCTGCATGGGGGGGGACAGCAGGTCGCCATGACTTCCACAATCAAGCAACAACAGCAGCGATGTAGCGGAGGGTGAACCCATCTCGAGTTTACTTTATTTACCAACTTTCAATCAGAAAAGTGCATGTTTTATTTATTTAAAATGAAATGTGAAATAATTGCTGGTTATTTTTTTTTTAAGAATCTTTCTTTCTTTTTTCTAATGATATCAGATTTAGGGATATGTTTGAGTGTTTTATTTTAGGTAAAAAAATGTGTGTGTGTGTGTGTGTGTGTGTGTGTGTGTGTGTGTGTGTGTGTGTGTGTGTGTGTGTGTGTGTGCGTGCGTGTGCGTGTGCGTGTACAGTGCGTGTGTGTGTGTGTGTGTGTGTGTGTGTGTGTGTGTGTGTGTGTGTGTGCGGGTGCATGCGTGCGTGCGTGTGTGTATGTACACTGACCTGAGCCTTCTCCTCCAAGGCCTTGAGTTCCTTAAGCAGATGTTCCACTCTGGACACACAGTCCCCGATATCTGATAGGCTGGTTAGACTGTCCATCAAACTGTCCAGAGACACCTTGACCTTTTCGAGAGAGAGAGAGAGAGAGAGAGAGAGAGAGAGAACAACTTTAAACATGACTTGGCTTGTTTAGCACGAAACGAGAAACGAGTGCAGTTGGAACTCAAAACAGAACACCCCATTAGTGCGCTGTAGCTGGGCTGTAATTGAAACATGAGTGATGCCATGCCTTTTTGGGTCATGAGCTAATTCAGGGTTTGCGTCAATGTGATTGTGAATGGCAGACTTGAGGAGAGATGGAGTGAGTCCAGAGATTATATGTTAGAGTTGGCATGCGACTTTGTAATTTCTGCCTTGCCTTGCCTTGCCTTGGAGGA
>NC_139632.1:39731793-39764293 GCF_964638095.1 Poromitra crassiceps
TAGATAGATATATCTTTATTTTTGTGTCACTCCTCAACAAACAAGTATGGTATAAAAAACAGCAAAAAGTGCATTAAAAAGTTGAGGACCACTCACATGGAGTTGTGAGACACAATACAATTCAAAACAATAAAAGATCAAAACATACATACAAGTACTATTACACAGAAAATACAGTTGGCAGTACAATATGTAAAAGGAGGGGGCAGTTTATTGGGCGGTGCTCATGAAGGCTACTCTTCTTTTTAGGATGAGGTGGCAGGCCTTGGCACATTCATTTATACCGTGTTCACCAGCTAAAATTTTACGCAATTTATTTATGTCATCAAGGTCATTAAAATTCTCAGTGTTTTGATAGAAAAATAAAAAGATCAGCACGAATGTCATTGTAAAGTTCACAGTGTAATAGAACGTGGGCTTCAGATTCAATAGAACCACTGTTGCACAGTGTGCAGAAACAACTCTCAACTGGGGTGTTGGTGTATCTGCCGGTTTCCAGAGCTAAGGGAGCGACTCCACATCTAAACTTTGCAAGGGCACTTCTATGCTGCCTGGCCATAATGCATTGTACATAGGGTTCTGATTCAAAAACATTCTTAAAAGAACAGTAAGTACGGAGTTTGTTTCCGTCTGGCCTGTTAATCTGCAAGAGCCATTTCTCCTTGTCTGCCTCTGCAACTGCTTGATCAAGACTCCGCAGATCATTTCTTGAGAGAACTAGATCACTGCTGGCGAGATGGGATAAATGTAGAGAGCTGAAAATTTTTCGTACAGTATGAGCATAGTTTTTCACATTTTTCTCATCTGGTTAGCCCACAGAAACACAGGTTTACATAGCCTGTTATCCGGCATACCACACAATCTCTTCCAGTTCTTAAAAATGCACGACCACTGGTGTTGCCACATGGTTTTCCACCCCAAATCACCTTGAATGGCAGCATTCGGTGTGTATTTACCGACACCCAAATACAAACGACATGCTCTATTGAAGACAGCATTAATACAAGAGTGACTTTTGTAACCCCAGACAGCAGCTGCATAGGTCAGGATGGGCAGAACCAGAGATTCAAACAGTTTAGTGAAACATTTAAAGGGGAGATGGGAGATAGTAGTGAACCTTCACTGATACTGACTGTACAGTCCGAGGGTTTGTATGGGAGATAGTAGTGAACGTTCACCGATACTGACTGAACAGTCTGAGGGTTTGTATGGGAGATAGTAGTGAACATTCACTGATACTGACTGAACAGTCCGAGGGTTTGTATGGGAGATAGTAGTGAACGTTCACCGATACTGACTGAACAGTCTGAGGGTTTGTATGGGAGATAGTAGTGAACGTTCACCGATACTGACTGAACAGTCTGAGGGTTTGTATGGGAGATAGTAGTGAACGTTCACTGATACTGACTGAACAGTCCGAGGGTTTGTATGGGAGATAGTAGTGAACGTTCACTGATACTGACTGAACAGTCCGAGGGTTTGTATGGGAGATAGTAGTGAACGTTCACTGATACTGACTGAACAGTCCGAGGGTTTGTATGGGAGATAGTAGTGAACGTTCACTGATACTGACTGTACAGTCCGAGGGTTTGTATGGGAGATAGTAGTGAACGTTCACTAATACTGACTGAACAGTCCGAGGGTTTGTATGGGAGATAGTAGTGAACATTCACTGATACTGACTGAACAGTCCGAGGGTTTGTATGGGAGATAGTAGTGAACGTTCACTGATACTGACTGAACAGTCCGAGGGTTTGTATGGGAGATAGTAGTGAACGTTCACTGATACTGACTGAACAGTCTGAGGGTTTGTATGGGAGATAGTAGAGAACGTTCACCGATACTGACTGAACAGTCCGAGGGTTTGTATGGTAGATAGTAGTGAACATTCACTGATACTGACTGAACAGTCCGAGGGTTTGTATGGGAGATAGTAGTGAACGTTCACTGATACTGACTGAACAGTCCGAGGGTTTGTATGGGAGATAGTAGTGAACGTTCACTGATACTGACTGAACAGTCCGAGGGTTTGTATGGGAGATACAGTAGTAGTGAACGTTCACTGATACTGACTGAACAGTCCGAGGGTTTGTATGGGAGATAGTAGTGAACGTTCACTGATACTGACTGAACAGTCCGAGGGTTTGTATGGGAGATAGTAGTGAACCTTCACCGATACTGACTGAACAGTCCAAGGGTTTGTATGGGAGATAGTAGAGAACGTTCACCGATACTGACTGAACAGTCCAAGGGTTTGTATGGGAGATAGTAGTGAACGTTCACCGATACTGACTGAACAGTCCAAGGGTTTGTATGGGAGATAGTAGTGGACGTTCACTGACACTTATTTGTTTATGAACCACAGATTTAAAAGTGAAAATTGTGTGAAATTCAATCCCTGGTGAACGTGGACGAAAACTCGCCTAGCCTCCAGAGAGATCTATCCATCAGGTTTGCAGTCAATTCACTTGGAACTTGCTCAATTCGCTACTGTATGTCGGTTTAAAATTGTATTTCACAAAATATTCCCAGAGCTTTATTTCATAACCATTCAGTTTCGCAATGCTAAGGCAATACTTCCTGAGGTGTGTGGGTATGTGTGTGTGTGTGTGTGTGAGTGTGAGTGTGTGTGTGTGTGTGTGTGTGTGTGTGTGTGTGTGTGTGTGTGTGTGTGTGTGTGTGTGTGTGTGTGAGAGAGTGTGCGTGAGTGTGTGACCGTGAGTGACCGTGCCCACATACTGCACGGTCTTTTGTGTTTCAATAGCGTCGCAGAAAATGGAGAAGTGAGTTGGCATCACTTCCTATGGAGAAGTGATAGCTTGGGGGTCAGTTAAGACCACTTCGTTGTGGAGGAGGTGCAAGACAAAAGACCACCACTAGTAAGGGCTGTTTTCAGACAGACTCCGACGGGACGGTAATACGACGGTGTGGGAGTGCCTCAACTCTCAATACACCCCCTTCTGCCTTATCTCCCTCAAAACCCGTGTCTGTGCAAGCGAACCAGGGCTTTTTAAAGTTGAGTTTCTCTCTTGTGTTTCCGGGTGTACTCGAGATATCTGCTATCATAGCAAATATCTCAACGTATCTCTATGTTACCGAGTTTCCTGCTGAGTCATTCCTGATGGTCAGTCCCCTCCATGCAGTGTAAGTCACACATCCACACTGAAACATGCCGCAAGCTTTTAGCAGCTCCATTAAGCATCATATGACGGATGATGACATGCAGGAGGTTAAGTTAAGTTAAATTATGATGACATGCAGGAGGTTAAGTTAAGTTAAGTTAAGTTAAGTTAAGTTAAGTTAAGTTAAGTTAAGTTATGATGACATGCAGGAGGTTAAGTTAAGTTAAATTATGATGACATGCAAGCGGTGGCCAAGATCAACATCAGGCCACTTTGCAAACTGCCATATTGTGGCACAGTGAAGATTCCTATCTGTCCAGGTGATACATAGTTTAAAGAGGACTGGGATCAACACTGAATGCAGGTTCAGCTTGAACCCAAACAAGCCCAAAGGTTTGAGAATATGATAAAACGGCAAAGTAGAAATTCATAGAAACAGCTTTGGAAAGGGTTTTGAACTGTTGTCAGAAAGATGTTTAGGGTCTGTTCTCACACACAATGTGGCAGGTACAGTAGCAGCTATTGGACTAACTGCTGCCAGCATCTGAAGGTTGATGCAGGCCATAGCAACATCTAGTCAATGTCTAAATGTTTGCTGGGAAGGGTTGCGCCACGTTTGATCCCTATTAGTCCCTACAGTACCAGACACTGCCACAGTCCTATGAGCAAGGGCGCCTAACCTTAATGTACATGTATGCCAACCTGCTCCGAGGATGCATTTTGAAAAAGTGCATAAAATGAGCTAAATAATGTGATACAGCACCATGGGGCAGTTGTCATTATGAGATTTGTCCATCAACAGACAAAGAGAAAGCTATAATCTCTCACAGCACGGTGATGTTTACCGTAACCATGGTGATGTTGAACCATGTTTGGCGGTCTCATATGGTGTAGTGCTGATAGTGAAACAGGCTTACGGAGGACATGGGACTGCATGTACAGTACACAGAAGATGAGAGTGCAGTCTGTTGCATGCGTAACCGCTGCTTCCAGATGAAAACCTTATATCTGCGAGTGAGTTATGAGGTTTCTGATCTTACAGCAGCTGTGTAGAAGGAGAAGAGGTGGTTCATACGGTTTGGTACTGAAGCATGCTTACCGGTACCTTCATTTTAAAGTCGTCTCGGTGCAGCTTGATGCCGATGTCCGCTATCGCCCTCTGGAAGAACCTGGACGGCCTCAGCACCAGCACGAGCTGGAGGTTCCCCGGAAACGCCCCCTAAAATAGCAACATATGGATGTGTGATCTCTCTCTCTTTGTTCATTCATACGTTCAGTCATTCACTTTTTAAACTGGATACTGTAAACAGTGCGGCACGTTCTGTGTACATAGTGTAAATGACCTGTAAATGTGTGTGTGTGCTTAATGTACACCATTCACATGTCTGTGATGTCAGTTAACGCTCTGAAGCTGACACAAAAGATAAGAACAACTGACAGATAAGAACAACTGACAGATGCATGAACCATAAGGCTTGTTATTCACCATGGGGGGGGGGGGGGGGGGGGGGACGAGCCTGTGAGCTGACCGTGGTCCTGATGTTTGGGGATGGCACAGCATACATTAAGTTTGTTTATTTATTTACCATCCCTTCAGGAAATGCACACCATCAGGACGCTGAAGTAGGGCTCAGCGATATTGCCTCTAAATAATATTTTTATATTTTTTAGGATATATACACTATATATCGATATTTTGAAATCTCCTCTAAAGCACTTCATAAATGCTCGATTTAACCCTTTGATGCATACAATTACACCAGTATGATGATTCTAGTATTCTAGTAGTCCCTGCAACATAAGTTAAAACATTCTTGCTTATCCTGCATTTATTAGTGGTTTCTATTGGAAGTTTTTTAAACTTGCATGAAAAAAATGGGTTAATCACAACCAAGTTACATTTAACAAAACAATATTTATTCAAGGTAATTGCACCTACGGTAGGCTTTTAGCATGAACTCAACTTAAGAAGTGCAGTGATGGAAGTTCAGTTTACGGTACCAGAACCTCTCGCCACAAGGACAGCTTCTTCCCAACTGCCATCCGCCTCTTCAACGAGACCTGGGCCTCCACTGGCCTCTTCAATGAGGCCAATGCCAACCCCCCCCCCCCCCCACTTGTCTTCCACTATTGATGTGTCTGCTACGCTGTATACTTGCACTAAGTCAAATTCCTCGTTTGTAATCGGATTACTTACTCTGGCTATTAAAGTGAATCTTGAATCTTATATAGCCCTTTATCACAAGCATGTCTCAGAAGACTTAACAGTCTAACTAGATCTAACTAAACACAATCAGTGGTGAACAAAATGACATAGGACAAGCATAGCAAAAAACACAAGGTAGGCAAGAGCAGATTTGAGCAAGACCTCTTGTAAAACTGCAACTGCAGGAGACTAGTGTGAGTCATTTTCAAGTCCTTCTTGTGTCATCTTCTAGATGTGGTAACTACATCTCATGATGATGACGTGTCTTATTAATAATAGAAGAACCTGTTCACCTTCGCCTTGGTTCCCACCGGGTGCTATTCAGAAGCAGAGCTGAAGCTGTGCTGAACAGAAGACTGTCACGCTAACCCGGTCACACAAGAAGCACTCTCTTTTCCTCAGCCCCGCCCACAACTTGCATTGACTTCATGCCCGGCAGCTCGGGTGCGGCGCGCAGCACGCTTGAAAAATAGAACAGAAGCCGAAACTATCGCTTCAGCGTGGCGTGGCGTGCGGCTGGTGTGAACGGCCTCGCTTGCTAACAAGGACGCCGAAATGAAACTGCCATAGCGCTGCATAGCTTCAGCGTGGCTTCAGCGTGGGATTGGTATATGGTGTGAACGAGGGCTTACTTAGGTAATGTTTATGGTTATAATCCCCCTACACTGAATATTATTTTACTTGAAGAATTTGAAAATGAATGAATGAATTTCTAGAAAAATATCCCTTGGCTAAACGTATATTAGGGGGTGACTTCAATATGGTTTGGTCCAATATCTACAGTATGACCCCCATCCGTCACGGACAGAGAATTCTGAAAATAAATTAATCCACTTTGGTAATAGGTTTGAATGTTTTTGACATGGTATCGGAATGCAACTGATAGTCAATTCACCTGGGCAAACAAAGTTGACTTCACTTTACAACAACAAAAAGAGAAAAAAAAAGAGGAACCTACAGCCCCACCACCCCCGCATCCTGGATTACTACTGTACTACAGTCCAGCGAGAATGCAAATACTGGGATTTCCCCCATGGCTACACCTGTTGTACATATCACAATGTGTCAGAACACTACTCACATTGGAGCACATGAGGCGTGCACCTACACTGGCATTTGCTCTAGCTTATTTGGAGTATCTGGCTGGTATATCGCATCCATACGTCCAATAAGATGTCAGCCACAGGGAAAAGTATACTAAAATATTTCTCAAACACGGTTCCGAGGAGTGTCTAAACCTTTTAAGTACCGGTACTCACTGTATTGCCCTCTATGCCAAACACCACCAGTGTTGCACCTGGGCTTGATAAGTCTTTGTATAAACTATTTGACCCATATCTGCCATCAATGGGGTATTTCATTCATTTCGTTCCTATGGACTGCCCTCTACGGGACATAAATAAATGTGCATTACAACACAGTGCATTGGCACAGAGTTGTATGTGTAAAATGTTCCAACTGGAACTGTTCAAATGTTCAAAAAAACGATCTATGGCAGGTTAACAAATCCTCCTCAGCTCCCTGTGATGTAAGGGAGCCACACTGAAAATCAGTAGGTTTGTCATCTGAAACCAGGGTAAATTGCAGGCTTATTATGGGCCGCCAAATCAGCAGCCATCTCTCTGAGGCCTCAGTTAACCCTGCTATTTAAATCCTTAGTAAAAGTCGTTAAATTGATTAGAGACCACATGCATCATGTGGTCTCTAATCACATTTTTCCAAATTATCTCCATAGGTTGTTTATTAACAGCTAATCAGGTTTCAAATCTGTCTCTGGTGTTTTTGCTGTCGTGTTGAAATGAGGCTTGGTTTCCAGTTTCCATATACTGTATAAACAAGGATGCGTCTTTTATGTCCATGGTGATTTGAATGGGAGGTGCCTCACAGGACTTACAGCTATCCTGCTGAGAGAAGCCTTGACGGAGCTCCATTTGTCCCTCCGTCGGTCGATGATGATGACGAAGCCGATGCTGGCAGCATCCAGGCTGGAGATGAGAGAAAGTACAGTGGACATGTTACAGAATTACATTGACATTATACTGACATGTGATCCTCTATTCTTTTTTATTTTTATTTATTTTTATTTATTTATTTATTTATTTTTATTTATGTATGTATGTATGTATGTATGTATGTATGTATTTATGTATTTATTTATTTATTTATTTTTATTTTATTTAACCTTTGTTTAAGCAGGAAGGCCCATTGAGATGCGAGATCTCTTTTACAAGAGACCTGGCCACGACAACAGTAGCAATAAAATATGCGAGAACACATAAACCATAGAGTTAGCCTACATAAAAAAAAAAAGTGCAATGTAAATGTAATGAAGCCAGTACATCCCTGTAACACCTAGCTGTGGGCTAGCTGTTATACATTACATTATGACCAGTTTAATGTGATCCTGTAATGTTGTGTTGTTGTAATTTGCTCTTACTGTGTACATTAGAGGAATATTGTAACGTAAAATGTAAAAGTAAAAATTTGAAGTCAGGTGAATATCAGACCTCTTCGTTAAGTTAAGTTATACTTTACTGTCCCCATGGGGAAATTCATCCTCTGCATTTGACCCAGTAGGTTGACTGACAGTAGTGCGGCGACCAGGACACATACCCTTAATCCGGCTTCCCACCCTCAGACACGGCCAATTGTGCCTGTATGGACGCCCGACCAAGCCGGAGGTAACACGGGGGCTCGAACCTGCAACCCTCGTGTAGGTAGGCAGGGAATCTACTGATGCACTACCTGGATGTGTGTGTGTGTGTGTGTGTGTGTGTGTGTGTGTGTGTGTGTGACGTGTGTGTGTGTGTGTGTGTGTGTGTGTGTGTGTGTGTGTGTGTGTGTGTGTGTGTGTGTGTGTACCTGGGGATGCTGGTCAGGTAGGTGACCACATTGAGGAAGTCTTCGTCAGGCAGGTCGCTGAAGGCAGAGTACTCTGGGAAGGTGATGATGGGGGCGCCATCTTTCCCTCGCCCTCCTGTTACACAAGAATGACATCCTTCACTTCTACTTCCAGCCTACATTCTCAGAATTCCTCTTAAATCTGTGTCAAATGTCAGTTCTGCTCTCCGCTGTCAGACAAAAACCACTTTCATAATTGATGGAATTTCTGGAAGGGAGGTGTGGGGGGGTCACACATTCATGGCATTAGATATTTTCAGGCTAACTATAGTGGAAACCAGACGGTCACTCCTTTGGGGGCGGGGAAGGGTGTGTGTGTGTGTGTGTGTGTGTGTGTGTGTGTGTGGAAACCAGACTGTTCACTCCTTTGGGGCGGGGGGGAGTACAGTCATGTAAAAGCCATTGGTGGGATATAGACAGTTGCATTTACACACAGCAGACACTAGATGGTAGCATTGCACTGATCTTTCTCTCTTTCCCTGGCTTTCTTCAGTTATTCACATACAGTATTGACCCAGCTACAGTAGCCTAGTCTTCACCATCGATTGTAGCCTACAGTGAATAAAAGCAAAGATTTCACTTTCTGCTGCCTTGTTTCTCTCTGCTCTCTCTGTCTGTCTCTATCTGTCTTTCTGTCACCTTCCCTGTCTCTCTGTATCTCTGTCTCTGTCTGTCTCTCTGTCTCTCTGTCTGTCTGTCTGTCTGTCTGTCTGTCTGTCTGTCTGTCTCTCTATCTGTCTTTCTGTCACCTTCCCTGTCTGTCCGCATTCATCTCTCTGTCTTTTTCTCTCCCTTTAGCCTCAGTCCTTTCCCTGTTTAACTACGGTAACTAATGTGGCTGTGCATTCATTTACACTGTTATAAAACGGATCGTTCCCACTTAGAGCACTGATTCTCAATCTTTTTCATATCACGGACCCCAAATTTAGTCCACAATAGGGCCATGTACCCCCACTTTTATATAACTCACCTGTTTAGAGTAAAATGATGATAGAAAAGACTATGTTTTGGTGGTGATTGACAGGTCACACGGAGCTGCGGCTCTGGGAAACCCCCTGTGTCCTGCTGTCTCGCGTGAGCTGCGCAAAGACCCCAAGATGGCGACAGACAACACTGCTTCCAAATGTGAGTCCAAAAAACAATGGGTGGCTAATTTCCATTTCATTGACAGTCAATGGTTGAGAACCACTGTCAAGGCTTACTGGAATTGCATATCCCTGCATCTGCTGCTCTGGTATTCATAGTATTCCCATGATGTCACAAGCATTTTTCCTACCAATATGGCGCTACAATACAGACAGCTCATAGTAAGTGTCACTTGATTGTAATCACCTGCTAATTGATCATAATCACCTGTTATTTTCCTACCAAGATGGCCGTGTGGTGATGTAACAGGATACTATCAATAGGTTTACCATCATCTTTTAACCCATTGATACCTGATGCAGCATTTGCGTGTATATCCCTCATTTGTGTGCGTATCCCTTTAAGACCGTGAACCGCGTTAACGCGGTTCGCGGTCTTAAAGGGATACGCACACAAATGCTGCATCAGGTATCAATGGGTTAATATGCATAATAAAAGCCTTTTTTCAACGGATGTTTAAGGTTACACGCCCACTGACATTGACATGCACTACACACGCCATGATGCCGAAAACAGCATGTCATTTGATTTCCTGTGGTACACTACCTCCTGTCTCCCAGTGCAGCACTGATCATTCTTTCAACCAGACACATCCAATTAAACGGCTGAAGACTGAGAAATCTATAGCTGACCCTGTGGAGCGACTGAAGACTGAGAAATCTATAGCTGACCCTGCGGGGCGACTGGAACGTGTCGTATGGTCCCACATATGTCATACTGGCCTTGGTAAGCCCCAGTAGGGGATTGGTGCATGCAGTATGTCATATCGACCTATACATGTCCCAACAAGGTGACTTGAACATATGTCATGATCTTAAGGTCTATACGACCAGAGAGGGCTGGGCTATGAGGCTGACGCAGGAATATTGTGAATCCGAGGTGTTTATAGTAAAAAAAAAAAAAAAAGAAGAGAGAGAGAAAAATATCTCAAGAACCCAAATTTGAGAATATTTGTATTGTTACATGATTAATACTGATACACGATTTTGTCCAGAATCCCATGACTGTATTGTAGATATAGAGATAACAGAGAAACTATGATCAAAACAGACATTCTTCTACATTGTAAATGAAAAAATAATGAAGTTATTGAAATGAAATTGCTATCCCCAGCAATTTATCAACTTGCTGGGGACCCCTTGGATCCCCCTCAAGGACCCCTGGTGGTCCCCGGACCTCACGTTGAGAACCACTGCCATACAGTAGATGATCCAGTACATGCTTTCACTTGGTGAGCATGGAGAGAATAAAGGTGTTTGGCTCAATTCTCCCACAAAAATCAAAGATGGAAACTCAAACTGCATCAAGAGAAAATCCAAGGAAAAATCAAAGTCACGGTACTGGAGTTGATTGACAGAAGATCCAAGAATTTCCCAGATTTCCATTTTAGGGCATCACAGTTTATATGGAGAGAGAGACACTGGAATATCGAGCCAAGACAGCATCCCACACCAACCCACATCCCACTGAGAAGGACAAAACTGCCACACATACTGTACTAGCAGTTGCGGTGAGGGCCATAAACCAGGCCTGTGTTTGCCCCACAGTTAAACTTATGTAACTGTAGAGACCAGTCATGCTGAGACAGGGCTTTGGTTCTTATTCTGGCTGAGAAGAGAGAGAAGTCTGAGAGAAGGAATGACAGGCATCCCTGGAGAACCACGTGAGCTCTGCCCTACCACCGGCCCACAGCACATCTGCCCTGCCACCGGCCCACAGCACATCTGCCCTGCCACCGGCCCAAAGCACATCTGCCCTGCCACCGGCCCACAGAACATCTGCCCTACCACCGGCCCACAGAACATCTGGAGACACTGAGGAAGGCCGCAGCAGCTTTGACATGTGGGGGAGGTCATGGTGTACAGACATTTTACAGACATTTCAAAACTTCCAAAGCCACTTCTTTGTATAGGTGTCGGGCCTATCATATCAAGCCATCATTATTTTATATACTCATCACTATTCATTGTATAATTTCTTTATCCACAGGACAAGATTCCATTTTAACCGAGCATAAAAAAGGTTATTTTGTGATATTGTGGAGATCACATTTTGTCATTTGCTTTCAGTTCTTCTTATTCAATACATCATAATTAGCGGTCGCCATCCGCCTACATCCTAATTTTCCTGGTATACATGTGGGCCCACATCACATAAGTGTATGCTTTATGCAGATGATATATTGACCTTTGTCAGCAGTCCAGAAATTTCCATCCCTGCATTATTATCTACTATCGACTCTTTCTCTAGATTTTCGGGCTACAAAATCAATTGGTCTAAATGTGAGGCTCTCGCTTTAACAGCATACTGTCTCAAGACTCTATTCCAACCAGGGAACTTCAGATGGTTGGAAAAGGGTCTTGGTTATCTTGGGGTTCTGTTCCCGCCCGATCTGTCAGACATTATTAAGGTTAACATGGAACCCCTAATTGAGAAATTCAAACTAGACATAGAAACTTCATCTCGCTGTGGGCAAAAGCTAATGTATTAAAGATGAGTGTAGTTCAACTACATCTTGACTTGCAGTCATTGCCGGTGTCAGTTCCAGTGAAGTACTTCCGTAGGTTTGATCAGCTGTGTAACCTTTTTCTTTGGAATGTTAAACGAGCTAGGATGTGCCTTAAAAAACTCCAAACCCGGGTGGATGAGGGAGGCTTAGGGATACTGTAGATAAATAATCCTGTTCATTACTACTCCAGGAAGATAGAGGGCGCTGTGAACTGCAGACACAGTGTCTGGGCGGAGCCTAGACCAAAGGTTATAAAGAAGTAAGACCTCCTTTGTTCGGGGTCATTTGCCATCTTAAGGAAGTAGTGAGAGCAGGCAGTGATCCGGATCCGTGTGTGTGGACTTTTGTTTTGTAAATAAACTATGTTACAATTTACTCTCTAGTAAATGGACTTATTTAAAGGTTAAAACGAAATATCTCACCACAGTTTGGTTGCCGAAACCCGTGTCGAGGGGGGAAGTATAGTGATATAGTTGGGCAGGTTTGGGGCCATTGTTTCACGTCGGACCTGAATTCCTGTGGAGCGCGCAAATCAACAACAACACAGGCAGAGCAGGCCGGCGAGAAGCAAATGGGAAGCCAAGGTGAGTTGTAATTTGATTATTTGGAAATACAAAAGTCTAAGTGTGTTGTGTGTTAAATGTGCCCAATAGATGATTGGTTACCGAATGATTAAAAGAGCATAAAGAATAGCGTGGAAGAAAGATCGCTATGTTGCTATTGGGAAATTTGATTAAGAGGCAAGTTGGAGCCTCAAGGATCCACTAGGTGGAAATCATTTAAATATTATAAGGTAACTGAGTTCGGTAACTAATCATATTATTGATGTAACAGATATTCTGCTGCTGATTGTGTAGGCCTACCAGTGAGAGAGAATTAAGAACCTAGGTAAATAAATAAAATCCTTAGAGGCTGTGCGGGAGGGGGGACGATCCTTTGTTCAGTAGTCTCTTAAAACAGACTGTTTCATCTACTTCTGGCGAATGCAGCTATACACATATGGTGGAAGCATTTGACCGTTAGATGGGTTTTTTTATTAGGAGCAGAATCGTTCACAAGGTGTGGGAATGAGACCTTAGAGGCCTGTAAAGTATATGCTCTAGATAGAGACCCAACTTGTCTGTTCTGGGAGACTGTTTAGTACAATAGTTAGCAGTGGCTAATGTGCTAACAAGGAATCGGAAGTCGCATTGGCGACCCATGAGACCACAGTAAATCCTTAGAGGAAGCGGAGTAAATGCTTTGAAGTCGCCGGATTTCCCCCGGTTGGGAGATAATTAGCGCTATATAAATAAATAAGTAATAAAACGTACGTTAGTCATCCAGTGACTGAATTAGCTAGCAAATAAAAAGTGTATGGTAAGGAATGTTGAAGGGAGTTTATGTGAGAAACGGTAAGCTTAAAAGCTGGCCGCTCTGAGATAGTGGCACTCAGGAGATTTTGTATATACTGAAATGAAAAGAGACGCAGTACCAGTTGTGGTTGCACAAATTTAATAAGACGATGCTTCTAAGTGTGAATGCTATTCAGTTGCTGGGATGAACAATGGCAGTAGAAACCTGTTACATATGAGGCTGTGTTGTTTTACCGCGGTTGTTTGTTAAATCGGCTTGTATGAAAGAAAATCATTGACTATCACATCAATAGTTTCTATCCTCAGCTGGGGCTTAATAATTAGGGAATTAATTTATAAGCCAGCAGCTGCTTTACGCCGGTTGGTTATTGTGTGAGTTGGGGAGCACATGGCTGTCGGCCATTTTGAGTGTTGTACACAAGGACAAAGGGACTTGTAGTCTTTGTGTGAATGAATGTACTGCATGTGTAAAACTACAAATATTTTACTCAAACGTGATTAGAAGTAAAGCACATGATTGTATAGTAAATAAGCAACTTGGTAAAATAAAGTAGAATTAGGGGAAACTTTGCTGTGTAATAACCTATTTGTGTAATTTTCAGAAATGGAGTTGAGAAATCAAGATAAGAAAATCCTGCCTATCCAAGAAATGATGAATCTGCATGGGCTCATGGCAGCCGAAAAGACAACTGAGTGGTCTTATTGGACACAGGGTTCATGGCCAGCTATGGGCACTTTTGAGAAAGCGAAATTAAATGCAGTGTTAGAACAATTATCTCTTAAACAATTGGATGACCAGGCCCGAAGGGAACATGAAATAGTATACAATTTATGGGCTGCTCAAATCGCCAAAAGACAAGCAGAGGAATTCTTAGTACAAGCTATGCGTCAATTACAGATAGTTAAACATGAGAGTGTAGAATTATTGACAGGAGAGGAGAAAATAAGTATAACTGAGGCATTTGTAAATACAAAGCAAACAGAAATTGCAACAAAAGACAGGAGAGATGGATCTCACAGGAAGGTAAACCACCCCCCCTCCAATTATGGCAGCAGGGGGGGGTGGGGTGTGACAGCAGGGCAGCCTGATCAAAGACAAAAGAACAGAGACAAGAGGACAGGATGCTTTTGTTGTAAGAGTGAGGAGCACAGAATAAGGGAGTGTCCTTACAATGTGCAGGCTCCTTGAAGAATAAGAGTACAGAATGACTCCAGTTGGGTAAAAGGACTTAGTTATTTAACATAGTGACAATGCATCTCATCCCTTCTTCCTAAACAGAGATAAGAAGAGTTGAAGTAGGGGTGAGGGGGTAGAAAACAATAACACTGAGTGAGACTTTGAGATGGTAAGATTTCAGGTGGAGAGCAAAATGAAAATTTGGTTGGGAATAAATAACACAGAATTGTCTAATTATGGTAATATCAATATCCATAATTTGAGTTGAATTTCAGATTCTTCCAATTTATGTTGCCAATTAGAAGTAGAGACAAGGTGAAGGCTATGAATATAAACAACACGATGAACCTCATTTCAGATGAAGTCATTGTGGGTTAGAAATCCTTTGTTAGTATTTTATTGTGTTACACTGCTTTATGAAGATCCATCTTTAACTTTGCTGAAAGTTGAGAAGAAGAGAAAATGAATTGTCTACCGCGATTAAGTCACAAGTAAATAAAGCACTATGTTCTTTTATTTCAGACGGAGTCCAGCTGAACTGGAGAAAATGAGAGCACAGAAAATTAAGTAATAAATGAAAATGGGATATCTATGCTAGGGGTTAACATATTTTGTGTATGTTTCAGAAACGGAACCATGGGCTGCAGGAAGGGAATCAAGTTGTTCTGGAATGGGAGGAAGAGAGGAGGCAGTTGTTGTGTGCAGGAAAATCGTACATTATGAAAGCGTATTAATGTTGGTTTTAACATTTCAGAAACAGGCCGAGATGAGATGGAGGTGCTGGAATTAAAAAAAAACCCCACAGTATGAAGAACTGATAAGTTTCAAGCAAATGTAGACATTTACACAATGTTGTCTTGTCATTTAAATCTCTGAGACTTAACAGGAAAATGGGAGGAGAACTTGGAATAATCTAAATGCTAATTTTCTTACAGGGGACTGTAGGCTGAGAGGTGATGTCATGTAAAACTCTGAGGTGAAGCATAACATTACTTTACTTGCAGGAAGGAAGAAAAGCTGTTATTCCTAATTTAATATTTTCCTTTAGGTCGGACATGTGGTGATTAACAAATCTATTAGTGGGGAAATTAAACATCTGAATTAAAGTTTAATTTCACAGAATGAGCAAGAGCGCTCACTACAGGATGTGAAAGCGATTGGTCCCCAGTAGGTGTGAGTATGCAAAAGGGAGTCAACACTAACCAAGCATTTGGCTAAAAAGAGGAGAGTGGGCTTTGTTTCAAAGAAAAACCTGCAGTGCAAGCTTTTGGTTACAGGAGAAGAAAAAGCAAGGCCAGTTCATGTTAATCTGTTATATCAATGGGTGTCATTTAAGAATGATGTGCAGGGACAATTAACTCTTATCTTTCAGATACCAAGAAGGAGGGGAAGCAGTGCTTATGTGGAGAGCTTTTAGTCAGTGCTTCAGCATAATAAAGCGTGGACAGCGGGTAATCATTCAAACCAACAGAATTTGGTACTACTATTTTCCTTTCACAGCAAACAGTTGATAAAAGAATTGGAAGTAATGCTGATCAAAGGCTTTTATTGCAGCAAAAGTGATTGAAATGCTAATTTGAAGACCGAGAAGAGCCGTCTGTCTGTCATTGTAAACAGGGTTTGAAGAACAAAATTTGAATGTGAACTCCACATTGGGTAAACTCCAACTAAACTAAAGTGTATTGGTTAAGTAATATTCAGTCTAATTTTATTTCGTTATAAGGAAGTCTGGAGGTTTGCAGATGGAGAAAATAATCTTGCTTTTTAAAAGTGTAAATTGTCATTAATCTGTATGCTTGTCTGTTATACAGAGATGGACAATGGAGTGAAAATCTGGAAGCGATTTTCAGAGGGGGGAAGGAAGCGGAGAATAATGAGAATAATGAAGAGTTCGGAGTTCAGACTTGTGACTGTGTGTATGAGAGGGAAAGGGACGGACTTGACATTTTCGGACTGACTAGGAGAGAATTTTATTTGTTATAGAATCTAAGTGAGCTCAATACTGTAGATAGAGAATGGTTATTTGTGTTATTTGTTGTGTGATTAATTGTTTACAGGATCAGAAAGTAAGGTAAGTATGACATGTGGAAATATGGGAACAGCTGAAATACTGCATGAATTAATACACTAACCAAACTAACTAATTCATAACTAACTATGAAAAGATGATTGTTATAACCAAAGTTATTGGACAAATAGTCGTGGAGGGGACCGAATCCATGGCAGGTAATATTGAAGAGGATTCAATTTAAGAGGTGAGATGAATCATTCTTAATACAAATTATGCTGTTAATGAGAATTGAACGGAAATGAGAACCTGTGTTTGTGTGTTGCAATTGTAGTAGTGTTATTGTTTTAGTTTAATGCTGAGATACTGTGTGATTTTAAGCGTAAATGTGCAATCTGGATTGTGCAGTATTTTGAGATGAATTGGCAAGTTGAAAATTCAATACAGGTTTCTAAAGCACGGCCCTGAGGCCGAATGAGGTTTGTGGACAGATTTTGAGTGGTCCTTGGTTTGTCTTTCAAAATATACTAAATGTGGCCTAACATTGATTAATAAGCCAGTTTACTTTGCAATTTTCCCTCACCTAAGGCTAACCCTATCATCATACAGGTTGTCTAAGCCAAGTAGAAACAGCGTATGCAAAACCGAAACAAATAATGTGGAACGTGAGGAAAGAGGGGGTTTGATCTGATCACACAGAAGTTAAGCTTTTGTGTTGTCAGACCAATAAATTATCAAATACCCAATAAAATAAATTGTAAAATTGATGGCTTTTGAGCCAAACTTACAGCTGCCATGAAGTCTTGGTTATGTGAAATCCTTGACAATGAACATAGTGTTATGGAAAGTACTGGAAAATCCTTGAATTTCATTTTGTAATGTCTGCATGAACGCTGGTTATAATGAATATGATTAACAATCTTATCCCCTAGGGTTAGATCAACAAAGGAGGGAGCAGTTAATTCGGAATAGAAGATACTTATGACTGTTGAGATAAACTGATTTATATAAAGGAGAACTAAGATTAGATTTTCTGTTTCAGGAAAACCAGGAACATCGAGGGAGACATCGAGTTCAAGACAAAGGAACATTTCAATAAAACAGACAGTTTAGCAGTGAGAAAGGATATTGATTTAATGAATGAAGTGGAATGAATGAAGTGTGTGAATAGCAAGTAGGTGGAGCCAATGAAGACGACCCAACGCGAGGACGAAGAAGAAATAAAACTGCCACAAGAATCCTGCACTCCCTAATTGAATTCAGAAACATATGCCAAATAATTGATAGTGAACTATAAACCTTGAAAGCTGTTAAGTGTAATAATATGTACTGTAAATGATTGAATTGAATGTATGTTGTGTCTAGTACTAGAGTATGTAACTAATTAATTCTAGAAGTATTGTATAAAAGGCCTATTATAATATAGTATAAACATTATCATTATATAATAAGCATCATCATAGACTTTTGGTATCGCTGGTAGGCTGGGTTATGCACAGGCTTTTTAAGTGAGTGGTTCTATAACAGTAGAAGCTCGCAGAGGCCTTTCCCTACTTCGAAGGAAAGCAAATGGAAAAAGTAGGTTTACCTCTGCATGTGAATAAGCTGTTAAAAGTCACCGCACTCAGTGCAGAGCTGTGTGCAGGGTGGTTCATAACATGGTTCCCGGGTCATTTGATTCATAGAAGTGGTTTGGACTTTGTGGATTATGTGATCTGGGAAAGGCTGCGTTGTGGACCTGCTTGTGCGCATCTCTGGATGGGGTGGGATGTCAAAATGCTGATGATGTATGCTGATAGACAAAAGTTGCAAAACCAAAAAGCAACTTTATAATAAATCCCTCAGTTAAGTTTTTCCTTATAAGGAAAAAAAGGAGGGAACTGTAGATAAATAATCCTGTTCATTACTACTCCAGGAAGATAGAGGGCGCTGTGAACTGCAGACACAGTGTCTGGGCGGAGCCTAGACCAAAGGTTATAAAGAAGTAAGACCTCCTTTGTTCGGGGTCATTTGCCATCTTAAGGAAGTAGTGAGAGCAGGCAGTGATCCGGATCCGTGTGTGTGGACTTTTGTTTTGTAAATAAACTATGTTACAATTTACTCTCTAGTAAATGGACTTATTTAAAGGTTAAAACGAAATATCTCACCACAATACCGAACCTACTTCTATATCATTATGCCTTTTGGCTACGTCACTTAGCACAGGAGTCCCTTGTCACTCTGCTCCCAGTTAACATACGGTATCCACTTTATAGATATTTCTTTAGTTGTTGTCTTTCCTGCACTTCCACTGTTGAATTCAGATCATGGTGATATATTGATGGGAAGGCATCCCTCCACATCTGTACAACTGCAAAATAAATGAATAAATAAATAAATAAATAAATAAATAAATAAATAAATAAATAAATAAACAAATAAATAAATAAACACATAAATAAATAAATAAATAAATAAATAAATAAATAAATAAATAAATAATAATAATAATAATAATAATAATATCATCATCATCATATTAATAATAACTTTGTTTATATTGTTTTATATAGCCCAGCCCTTTTCAAAACAATGGTATAAAGTGCTTTACATAAAAAATAAGAAGAACTAGGCAACACACTTTGTTTTCGTGCTGGATTTAAGTGGCAACATCTGATACATTTTGGCAACCAGAAACCTGTTGATTGTTGTTTTCCTGCCTTGATTTCAATAGGATGAATCTTTGGCAAAATTATTTTACAATTCTGCAACGACTGCAGAAACCTAATTTAATAGCGGACAAACAGGAGTGAAACTGCTGCCAATCTTCTCTTTGTAATACAAGCAGAAGGTGAGTTGCCAACAGTTGTGTATTGTGTCAAATCAACCTTTCCTTTGTGCTCATTAAGAGGTTAGCCATGTGTGTGTGTAAAAGTTCTCCCCAAATCCAGCTGCATGATGAAAAGAGGCAGCATAAGGACATGGAGGCGTGCTGACAGATAGAGGGCGCTCTGCCAGACAACAGGAGGAGGTGAAAAAACGGCCTTTTCCCATGACAGCAACAGGAAGGCCCGAGCTGAAGCACAGTGTTATCTGGGATTGAACTGCTCATAAACTCTGATACATTTCCTATCTCCATTCTGTCCCAACAATCACAACACCAACCTGACGGACAGCTGAATAGCTTCCGCTGCAGTTCTATGAAATAGCACATTACCCATCGCCATTTCCCCTAAGGGAAATAAGGATTTGTGAGTGAACCAAACAGCTGCGTTATCACACAGTCCTTCTCTCTATGACTCATAGCACTGACCAAAACAACAGCTTAGGAAGGCCTGTGAATGTGCTGGAGTTGGGCTGAAGTTGCCATTACTTCAGCGTGTATCAGCCGAATCGAAACAGAAAGTTTGCAGGATACCAGCACGTAACGAACAGGGAGAAGTGGCTCTCGAGGGGACAGTGTTAGAGGTGGGTACCCTAGAGCAGTGCTTCCCAAACTGGGGTACGCGTACCGAGTCTAGGGGTACATGGAGGTCCTACAGGGGGTACTTGAGAGAAAGGGGGAAATGGACAAATGTCAGAATAAATCATGAAAAAATAAATTAAATATTAAACTAAATCTGCTCAGGAGGGAACTCTTTTACTCCATTTCTTATTTTGTAACGTTGTCTTCTTCAAAAGGTGGTTTCTCTTGTTTCTCTTGCAGTTTTCTAAGCAAAATGTTGTAGTCGGGTAAAGGGGGTACTTGGATTCAAAACTCTGGGAAAGTGTGTACTGAAGCCAAAAAGAGTTTGAGAACCACTGCCCTAGAAGTACCCACCAGACACCTGTAGAGGGCGAGGATGGGGCGTGTTGCCACTTCTGGACTAGAGTGAAGTGGAGTTCATATGGACGAGGGAAGAGTGAGGTGTGCTGCGATATAAAACTAAGATAAGGAGAGAGTGCAGTGTATAGACCCTTCTCACGGGGGCCATGTTGTGTTGAAAAGGCAGAATAAA
The DNA here is from genome assembly GCF_964638095.1 of Poromitra crassiceps. Lineage (NCBI taxonomy): Eukaryota > Metazoa > Chordata > Actinopteri > Beryciformes > Melamphaidae > Poromitra > Poromitra crassiceps. The sequence goes on from NC_139632.1 coordinate 39,752,195, forward strand.
CACAGGTGCAAGCAACACACTAATGAGGGTTTCCAAATTCCAATCATGGAAGTTGGAAACCCTCATTAGTGTTTGGCTTGCACCTGTGTTTACCCTGCCTTCTCGACACAAAATGGCCCCCGTGAGAAGGGTCTATTGTAACATAGTGAATAGATTAGGGGAGATCAGGGTATGTTGTACCATACAGTAGAGGCTAGTGGAGGGTTCAGTGTAACAACATTACAGTGCAGACAGGGGGAGATATGGTATGTTTCAATATACAGTGTAGAGCAGGGGAGAGTGAGGTGTGTTGTACCATACCCATCAAAAAGGGGAATAACTATTTTTATCATAATTCCATCCACAAGTAACACAATGACATAATGTATGACTATTGGTTTCATACGCTTTCTGTAATAAAACATAGCACAGTGTTTCCCCCACAGGATTTTGAGAATCTGTGGTGGGGGACCGCAGACCCCCTCAGGGGGCGCGGGGGCATGCTCCCCCGCGCGATTTTTTAAAACATTTTAAAGTAAAATGCATGAATTTGGTGTACTTTGAGAAAGCTTAAGAGCAAAATTAAAAGGCTAGATCTATGAAGAACATGTCATCATTACTGTGCTGTGGGTTTACAATGACAAACTAAATTTCTCCCTATAGGTCAGGGATACTCAACTTGCTTTGCCACTTTCGTGAAATGATAGAAGGCGAGGGGCCAGTTAATAAACAAACAATATACATTTTTCTGTAGCGGATTGTAGGTTTTTGGGGTGTCAGCCGGAGTTTAGGCTGACAGTGTTGTGCACACCGGATAGTTAGGTTAAGTTAGTTAGGTTAAGTACATACATAAGTGCCTGGGTAGCGAGCAGATGGCGGTATTTGACAATTTAGCAGCTAAATCATAGATTATTGAAAGATATTCCATATTCCAGACTGAAATGCTATAACAGAAGTATTGGCCAGAATGACATGAACATTTATTGGACACTTATTCAGCGGATATCTTGCATGTTGCGTTCAGGTGCACTGTAAAAAAAAATTTTTTTTTTGGTCAACATCTTATTGTGGCGGTCAAAACATTATTGTGGCGGCCCGCCACAAATTCCTTTATGTATGGGAAACACTGTAGCAAAAACATAACAAACTTATCAGATGGGGGAGCCTGGGACAAAATCTTATCAAATGGCGGTCTGTGGTCTAATAAATTGTGTAAGTTCAGGGATCCTTGAGGTGAAAGAGTTTGAGAACCACTGGACTAGGGGAGAGTGGGGTGTCTTGTTACGTACCTGAGAGCATGGCAAACTGGCGATGAAGCTGCTCTATGATGTCTACAGCCAGCAGGGGCCTGATCTCCTGCTGCATGATCTCATCTGTAAAGGGAGACAGAATGGTAAGATGTACGCCATCACACAGGGAAACATCAGCTACTTTCAGACAGTCAGTGCCATCACACAGGGAAACATCAGCTACGTCCAGACAGTCAGTGCCATCACACAGGGAAACATCAGCTACTTCCAGGCAGTCAGTGCCATCACACAGGGAAACATCAGCTACTTCCAGACAGTCAGTGCCATCACACAGGGAAACATCAGCTACTTCCAGACAGTCAGTGGCATCACACAGGGAAACATCAGCTACTTCCAGACAGTCAGTGGCATCACACAGGGAAACATCATCTACTTCCAGACAGTCATTGGCATCACACAGGGAAACATCAGCTACTTCCAGACAGTCAGAGCCATCACACAGGGAAACATCAGCTACTTCCAGACAGTCAGAGCCATCACACAGGAAATGCGCTACTTCCAGACAGTCAGTGCCATCACACAGGGAAACATCAGCTACGTCCAGGCAGTCAGTGCCATCACACAGGGAAACATCAGCTACGTTCAGGCAGTCAGTGCCATCACACAGGGAAACATACACTACTTCCAGGCAGTCAGTGCCATCACACAGGAAAACATACACTACTTCCAGACAGTCAGTGCCATCACACAGGGAAACATCAGCTACGTCCAGACAGTCAGTGCCATCACACAGGGAAACATACACTACTTCCAGGCAGTCAGTGCCATCACACAGGAAAACATACACTACTTCCAGACAGTCAGTGGCATCACACAGGGAAACATACATTACTTCCAGGCAGTCAGTGCCATCACACAGGAAAACATACACTACTTCCAGACAGTCAGAGCCATCACACAGGGAAACATACACTACTTCCAGACAGTCAGTGCCATCACACAGGGAAACATCAGCTACGTCCAGGCAGTCAGTGCCATCACACAGGGAAACATCAGCTACGTCCAGACAGTCAGTGGCATCACACAGGGAAACATCAGCTACTTCCAGGCAGTCAGTGCCATCACACAGGGAAACATCCACTACTTCCAGACAGTCAGTGCCATCACACAGGGAAACATCAGCTACGTCCAGGCAGTCAGTGCCATCACACAGGGAAACATACACTACTTCCAGACAGTCAGTGGCATCACACAGGGAAACATCAGCTACGTCCAGACAGTCAGTGCCATCACACAGGGAAACATCAGCTACGTCCAGACAGTCAGTGCCATCACACAGGGAAACATCAGCTACTTCCAGACAGTCAGTGCCATCACACAGGGAAACATCAGCTACGTCCAGACAGTCAGTGCCATCACACAGGGAAACATCAGCTACTTCCAGGCAGTCAGTGCCATCACACAGGGAAACATCAGCTACTTCCAGACAGTCAGTGCCATCACACAGGGAAACATCAGCTACGTCCAGACAGTCAGTGCCATCACACAGGGAAACATCAGCTACTTCCAGGCAGTCAGTGCCATCACACAGGGAAACATCAGCTACTTCCAGACAGTCAGTGCCATCACACAGGGAAACATCAGCTACGTCCAGACAGTCAGTGCCATCACACAGGGAAACATCAGCTACTTCCAGGCAGTCAGTGCCATCACACAGGGAAACATCAGCTACTTCCAGACAGTCAGTGCCATCACACAGGGAAACATCAGCTACGTCCAGACAGTCAGTGCCATCACACAGGGAAACATCAGCTACTTCCAGGCAGTCAGTGCCATCACACAGGGAAACATCAGCTACTTCCAGGCAGTCAGTGCCATCACACAGGGAAACATCAGCTACTTCCAGACAGTCAGTGCCATCACACAGGGAAACATCAGCTACGTCCAGACAGTCAGTGCCATCACACAGGGAAACATCAGCTACTTCCAGACAGTCAGTGCCATCACACAGGGAAACATCAGCTACTTCCAGGCAGTCAGTGGCATCACACAGGGAAACATCAGCTACTTCCAGACAGTCAGTGCCATCACACAGGGAAACATCAGCTACTTCCAGGCAGTCAGTGCCATCACACAGGGAAACATCAGCTACTTCCAGGCAGTCAGTGGCATCACACAGGGAAACATCAGCTACTTCCAGACAGTCAGTGCCATCACACAGGGAAACATCAGCTACTTCCAGGCAGTCAGTGGCATCACACAGGGAAACATCAGCTACTTCCAGACAGTCAGTGCCATCACACAGGGAAACATACACTACTTCCAGGCAGTCAGTGCAGGCACACGGGGAAACATCAGCTACTTCCAGGCAGTCAGTGCAGGCACACACAAATGCACACAACAGGGGATATCATCTGCCCCGTTGCACAAACTAATCTGAGGAGAAATAATCAGTGTGCTTTGACAGACCAATTCATTCAGACAAATAGAGGTAATAATAAGGTTAGATGAAAGGGCAGAGAGAGAGATAAATTAAGAGATTGGTAGGCAGGGAGAAGTTATTATTAGTACATCACCAAAGAAGCAACAATCCAGTAGGCATCAGAGGTGTATTCTTGTATTTCACTGACTCCTTTTTGTAGTTTTCAAACTGCTGAGTTTCAGGGCGTCTTTGGACGACAACAATCTCTGCATAAAACGTCAAACTTTTGTCTTGGCCTTTCGATCTGCGATCCTTATGTAGACAGATCTGCAAAAATGATCGAAACGGCATCAAGCAAAACGGCAGGAGGAAAGGAGTTCCCACACAACAAAGCCCTGGTGACCTCAAAGCCCAGGTGACCTCAAAGCGCCCAGGTGACCTCAAAGCGCCCAGGTGACCTCAAAGCGCCCAGGTGACCTCAAAGTCCAGGTGACCTCAGGTGACCTCAAAGCCCAGGTGACCTCAGGTGACCTCAAAGCCCAGGTGACATCAACGCCCAGGTGACCTCAGGTGACCTCAAAGCCCAGGTGACTTCAAGGCCCAGGTGACCTCAAAGCCCAGGTGACCTCAGGTGACCTCAAAGCCCAGGTGACTTCAAGGCCCAGGTGACCTCAAAGCCCAGGTGACCTCAGGTGACCTCAAAGCCCAAAGCCATCTGAGGAAAACACAGCCAGGCGGTGGACGGCGGCCCTCGGACGTGTGCTTCTAATATTTTTGGAGGTATACGAGGAAACCTGGGCTGGGTCGCCAGCAACAGGTCGGCATCGTAACAGCTGATATGCAGGTCGCCATTGTTGTTGCTCTTCCATTTGTGCATGCCTATTATTAGGCTGAAAAACGTAAAGCCATCAGCGAAGTGGGGCCGTGTCATCACAGTTTTCACAAGAATTGCGTATCGTTTACACACAGTGACGGTAAGGCTGCCGTTTCAAAAAAGATTCCACTCTGGAACCCCGTTTCAAAAGTTTGTGTTTTCAGGCCCCCAAAATGCTGTTGTCATGTGAACGAAGGGGCAAAATACAGTAAAGGTTTGCCGTTTTATGCAGACTGTTGTGGTATAAATGGAGCCTCAGTGCTGTTTTTACAGGCCTTTCTACCTGATCCAGAACATATTCTTTGGGGAAACATCGGGTCATATAGTCTACTGGCATCATCGTCTGCAGCCTTTTCTATAAACATCCATTCCTGACAGGCTTTCATACAGTATGTAATATATATATGATGGAAAGTTTAATACAAGGCTGAAGCGTACTTGCATTCTCAGACACTGCTTGTGTCGTGTGTGTGTGTGTGTGTGTGTGTGTGTGTGTGTGTGTGTGTGTGTGTGTGTGTGCGTGCGTGCGGTGTGTGTGTGTGTCCGTGTATGTGTGTTCACTCATAACTACCCTGCGCCGGTGTAATGGTTATACAGTCCCCCTGCACCCTGAAGCTCTGACTGTAGTCTACAGTGAACAAACGTCTCTCTGTCACTGAGAATGAAGACGTGCATTAACACTGGCCACACTTTATTGCCCAGGAACATGCTGCTAGGGTGGAGGTGGGGTTGAAATAAGGGAGGGATGAGAGAGAGAGAGAGAGAGAGAGAGAGAGAGAGAGAGAGAGAGAGAGAGAGAGAGAGAGAGAGAGAGAGCACATGGCTAATAGACACCCAGAACAGAGGAACATTGATATTGCCTGGAATAAATGCAGGCTAAAAGTCTGCTGACTTACCAAGGATATTACTGACACAGCATTCATTATAATGTACTACAGTACATCACCTCAGAAATGTTATTTGCTGGGGCGGAACAACTCCTGAAGCAGCATGTACTGTAATACTATACAAATACAATACACATGAAATGATCTGAAAGTGCATTTATAACATGAATTTATGACAAGTAAAGGTTCCACCGAAACCGGTAGGAAAACTCTTGTAGGTGGGATAGTGGGAAGTGAATGGGAGGGAATCACAGGTGTAATGGTAAGTTACCCTTTGTCTTATATGAAGGTCAACATAATGTCACAGCTAGCATCCTTGGAAAATCACTGCACAGGCAATCGTGCCCCAAGGCTTATATTAGTCACGTCAGGGCTATTCAACTAAATTGTTCAGGGGGCCACATTGTCAGAAACCTAAGGGGCCGGGGGCCAGACCCCGAGCCATTATATGTACACTTGACACAACCCGCCACCACATTTTCGCAGCCGTGCTGGAACTATTATTAAGTAGGGGGTGCTGTAAGGAATGGAATCTCGACTGTTTTTTGGACTTTTATCCATATTTAGAAGAATATTTAATTTTAAATTAACATTAGGATTATAGCCTACTGTTGTGATGTCATTATTCAGTATCTTCTCCTTTTCTCACTCACTTTCATGTAACCACCTGCTCTCCCTTTAGTCATTTTACACTACAACAGACAGCAACACAGGCATAAACACTGAACTTATTATTATTATGGAAAACCCGATTATGATGAAAATCAAACACTGTAATGTAACAAACAAGGAAAAATGAAATAAAAAAGCTTCTCCCGGGCCAGTCATAGATCTTTGTCCCCCACCCAAAAAAAATAAAAAAATAAAAAAAATTATATCAAACTCTGGCGGGCCGAATCAAAATTCAAACGGGCCGTATCCGGCCCGCGGGCCGCCAGTTGAATAGGCCTGGTCTACGTTATGATCTATTACTCTAAATGGGATAATCATTGAGACAATTAACATGATGCTGTAGCTGTATTGAAGAAGACTTGAAGCTGCTGCAGCAATTGAGACCATAAACTCATTAGGAAAGTGTTTACTGAGGTAATAAATCAAGTGAGAAGTACAGTCATTTTCCCATTGACTTCTCCACAATCTGACTGTTTTTTTTTGCAGCCATACAATCTCACTGTATAAACTGTTTCACTGTTTATTTTATTCTCGTTTTATTTTAACCACCTCCCCGGAGGTGGTCAGGGACGCATTGTGACCACATTGAACACAAGTGTAAATCCAATGTGTCCTCTCAAACCACATACACCAACAGTTACCGCTGTTTTTCTGCCGCTTTACTCTATGGAGCTTGCCTGAACAGATCGCAATCAGATCTCATTATGTGGACACTGTGGAGACACGGTGCTAAGATATGCTAAGATATTTGGCTGAGTTATATAGAAATTCACGCCCCTGTACATTTGTCATGAACAGGGAAATTAGCTATAGCGACCAAAACCATTTTCTTGTAAACATGTTTATTTCTGCTGTAAAGTTGGGCATTTTAACATGGAGGTCTATGGGGAATGACTCGCTTTTGGAGCCAGCCTCAAGTGGCCATTTGAGGAACGGCTTCATTTTCCCAAGACGGATGGATGTTGCCGCTTGATCAAAATCCAATCAGTGGTGTCTGAGATAGATGATCATGTGACACATGGACAAAGAAGACAAAAAACTAAACGGGCAACTATGAGCCCGCATTGGTGCATTTACAAGTTTGAAAATGCACTTTGCATGGACAAAACAATGAGGAACAAAGTGCAAAGTATACAACACAGTGTGCCAAAATGGGGAGGAGCAGAGGATCTAGGAGTTGTTCTCTGGCTGTCCAGGAACATAATTGAACAGCGGAGTTATGCAACCGGAGCTTGGCTCTTAGCTAGGAAGGATGTTCTGTATTGTTGGGACTTCAAAGTGTGGAAAGGAGTGGTGCAGGCAGACATGATGTATGGCCAGTTCAAAGGTCAGAAGCGTTGGGTTTTTAAAAGCTGACAGGGGGTCTGGGAGAGTCTGGGAGCCAGGAAGCACTATTATAAGCAGATGTCAAGCTACACTGCATACTAGGTAGGTAGATACTTGTCAATATAAACACATTGACGGGACCGGCATGATTTGGGAGATTAAGTTTCAAAATTGATCTTAGCACAGCATTTAGACACAAAGTATCAAGGTAACTGTACATGATTGGGACCACTGAAATTAGCTACATGCTACATGCTACATGTTGGGCTTCATTCTGACCACAATTCTGGCCCCACATTATGGTCCACATGAAAGCAAAGAATAGTGGGATACATGGCAAATTGTTCTGCTCCTAGCTGGAGTCCCTGTAGGGGACTGTCAGGGCGTTTCTCATGGGGACAAAGGGAGTTCTTTCTTAGAAGATTGCTTTCAAAACATGAGTGATTTCTTCACAATAAGTGGTTACATCAGCTCGTAGATATACACTAGATGTAATGTAAGTTTGGTAAGTAAGCTCTTAGAAAAAAGGAGTGATATCAAGCAACATAATCCCAAAATGAAATGCTTCTACAGTAGTATATTTCTTGGGATTCATAATTGAACCCTCCCAGGTCCTACTACATGTAGATCAGTGATGTCACTTGAGCAATTGTGCATTGTGACATAAATCACTGATGATGTCACAATGCCCATGATGTCATAAGAGCAATTGTGATGTCATCATCAGTGATGCGAAGTTGTGACATCATCAGTTTGTGACATCATCAGTGATCTCATAAGAGCATGTGAGCTCGCGAGCTGCAGGGCGGGCGAGCTATGTATGCGAGCTGCAGGGCCAGCTGCAGGGCGGGTGAGCCCGTGCAGCGGGCGTGCATAGGAATCGAGCAGGCGAGAGGCCTAGTAGGCTAAAAGGCAATAGAATCACTAACACATCGTTGATACTGCAGATACAACTCTGGAAAACATCTTTGATACTGCAGATGGCTCTGATACAGATGGCTGTATTACAGCTCTATGCAGATGGTTGTAGGACAGCTCTGTGTAGATGGCTGTAGGACAGCTCTGTGCAGATGGCTGTAGGACAGCTCTGTGTAGATGGCTGTAGGACAGCTCTGTGCAGATGGCTGTAGGACAGCTCTGTGTAGATGGCTGTAGGACAGCTCTGTGCAGATGGCTGTAGGACAGCTCTGTGTAGATGGCTGTAGGACAGCTCTGATACTGTAGATGGCTGTAGGACAGCTCTGTGTAGATGGCTGTAGGACAGCTCTGTGTAGATGGCTGTAGGACAGCTCTGATACTGCAGATGGCTGTATTACAGCTCTATGCAGATGGTTGTAGGACAGCTCTGTGCAGATGGCTGTAGGACAGCTCTGTGCAGATGGCTGTAGGACAGCTCTGTGTAGATGGCTGTAGGACAGCTCTGATACTGTAGATGGCTGTAGGACAGCTCTGATACTGCAGATGGCTGTAGGACAGCTCTGATACTGTAGATGGCTGTAGGACAGCTCTGATACTGCAGATGGCTGTAGGACAGCTCTGATACTGTAGATGGCTGTAGGACAGCTCTGATGCTGCAGATGGCTGTAGGACAGCTCTGATACTGTAGATGGTTGTAGGACAGCTCTGTGCAGATGGTTGTAGGACAGCTCTGTGCAGATGGTTGTAGGACAGCTCTGTGCAGATGGTTGTAGGACAGCTCTGATACTGTAGATGGCTGTGGGACAGCTCTGATACTGCAGATGGCTGTAGGACAGCTCTGATACTGCAGATGGTTGTAGGACAGCTCTGATACTGCAGATGGCTGTAGGACAGCTCTGATACTGCAGATGGTTGTAGGACAGCTCTGATACTGCAGATGGCTGTAGGACAGCTCTGATACTGCAGATGGCTGTAGGACAGCTCTGATACTGTAGATGGCTGTGGGACAGCTCTGATACTGTAGATGGCTGTAGGACAGCTCTGATACTGTAGATGGCTGTAGGACAGCTCTGATACTGTAGATGGCTGTAGGACAGCTCTGATACTGTAGATGGCTGTGGGACAGCTCTGATACTGTAGATGGTTGTAGGACAGCTCTGATACTGCAGATGGCTGTAGGACAGCTCTGATACTGTAGATGGTTGTAGGACAGCTCTGATACTGCAGATGGCTGTAGGACAGCTCTGATACTGTAGATGGTTGTAGGACAGCTCTGATACTGCAGATGGCTGTAGGACAGCTCTGATACTGTAGATGGCTGTGGGACAGCTCTGATACTGCAGATGGCTGTAGGACAGCGCTGATACTGCAGATGGCTGTAGGACAGCTCTGATACTGCAGATGGCTGTAGGACAGCTCTGATACTGCAGATGGCTGTAGGACAGCTCTGATACTGCAGATGGCTGTAGGACAGCTCTGTGTAGATGGCTGTAGGACAGCTCTGATACTGCAGATGGCTGTAGGACAGCTCTGATACTGTAGATGGCTGTAGGACAGCTCTGATACTGCAGATGGCTGTAGGACAGCTCTGATACTGTAGATGGCTGTAGGACAGCTCTGATACTGCAGATGGCTGTAGGACAGCTCTGATACTGCAGATGGCTGTAGGACAGCTCTGATACTGCAGCTGTAGGACAGCTCTGATACTGCAGATGGCTGTAGGACAGCTCTGATACTGTAGATGGCTGTAGGACAGCTCTGATACTGCAGATGGCTGTAGGACAGCTCTGATACTGTAGATGGTTGTAGGACAGCTCTGATACTATAGATAGCGGCTGTAGGACAGCTCTGATACTGTAGATGGCTGTGGGACAGCTCTGATACTGTAGATGGCTGTAGGACAGCTCTGGGAAACAGACTAAAAGCTGTTCGTTTGAGCTCAAGGAATCTGTGGATTACTTCTAGATTCACCGACTGAGCTGCAACACTCACATGGTCTTTGTCAAGTTGGGTGACAAAACTCCAACACACACACACACACACACACACACACACACACACACACACACACACACACACACACACACACACACACACACACACAGTGTGCAGACTGTGCACCTTTGGTTGTCACCTTCGTCCATCTGCTCTAAATGTATAAGGATTAAGCAGCAGGCAGTCACACACTGTCTGTCACAGCTGCTGCACAGCATTCACAGACAGACTGAATCCATTTGGGTGTTCACATGTGGGGACCAGCCTAATGAAAAACAGCATGATTGACCACAGAGACTATAGCCTACACAAGCCACATCAGAGCTTAAAAGCCACAATACATGATTGGCAACATTTCCAAGTCATTTTTGTTCCTTATATGCCTCCATGTTTTTATATTGAGGTTAGTAGCAGAGACATACAGGCATTGACAACACAACAGCTTAGAAAGAAACTGTGAGAATTACTGTGCAAAAGTACTAACGCGCTTGTGTATTTATTGCACATTGCTCTATAGAGCTGAACAGTCATGTGACATTTATTGCCCCGGAAGAGAGTCCCCCATTCATTTCTCCATAGATATTTCAAGAAATCCTTATATAACGAGTTTTACAGCTGGAATCTTTTGATTTCCCCCCATCTTCATTTTTTGTTTTTGCTCCAAGTGAAATGTTTTATGGTTACTCACGATTCAGTAGGTCACGGGTTAGCGTCAGCAACTATAGAATTCATACCACTTTAACTTGGAGCAAATGTGTTTGGGAGAAATTAAACAGTTGATCAGATCCGTGCTGCTTGTAGACATCACTGTGTAGTCTAGCTTTCTGTGCAAATATTTCCATCTCTCTGCTGTGAGAAGTATTTTAACAGTGTGCCATATGGCCTCAGTAAATCACACATCAATTAATACCACATTAACGTGTCTGAGCCTCTTGGCGAACTAGCCGTGAACACCAGCTATTATTATTATTACTTTGTTTGTATTAATGTGATAATTTGAGTTGTGCTCCCTGTTTCTACAAATGTCCACTGTTATTTGTGAAACAAGTATAATAATAATAAAGTGTTGATCTTTTTTGTGTGTGTGTCCGAAACACTCTGGGAAGAATGACCTCTATGTTTCACCTAATTTTAGATTTTTTTTTCCGATAAATTATTTATTAATAAATGATTTATAATACATGTTTGCCTTTATTGTATAGGACATGTAGGTTGCTTGACAGGAAAGGTGGGGAGAGAGAGAGGCGGGGTGACATGTGGCAACTGGCAAAGGACCACGGGTCGGATTCAAACACGGGGCCAGCCGCGCAAAGGACTATGCCTTAATGGTACGCGCTGTACCAGGTGAGCCACCTGGATGCCCCTTCAGCTTTTTTATATAGCTTTTTTATATAGCTATTTAAGCTTATTAGGCTTTGAAAAACTAACAGACCCTTTCAACGTACTTATTGCAATACTTACTAACGCATCACAGAAAGCTAACGCTAACGTAAACGCATCACAGAAAGCTAACGCTAACGTAAACGCATCACAGAAAGCTAACGCTAAGGTAAACGCATCACAGAAAGCTAACGCTAACGTAAACGCATCACAGAAAGCTAACGCTAACACTAACGTAAATGCATCACAGAAAGCTAACGCTAACGTAAACGCATCACAGAAAGCTAACAGCAACGTAACGCGTTGACAGAGCCCTGAGGTAGCTATACCCTGTAAACAGCTCTGACATGTTTCAGGCTAACGGTGTGAAAGCTAAACTGGGATCTGATCAGCAGC
>NC_139632.1:39769293-39774293 GCF_964638095.1 Poromitra crassiceps
TGAGCTCAAAGTACTTGGAAAACATGAAACACGTGTGAGGAACAGAGTGAAAGACAAAGGCCTCCCTTACTGTCAGTAGGCCTGCAGTCTAGCTATGTGAGGGTGCTGGAGGTGGATCTTCCCACACTCAACATGTGACTGTTGCACTGCAAGGTCTGAACATCTCATGATGACCTGCCCCAGCAGGGATATCAGCACCCCAGACCTCACTGACTGTGCACGCGCACGCACACACACACACACACACACACACACACACACACACACACACGCACAAATGTGGACGTCATGACAGCTCCCCAAAAGTGAAGCCAAAACATCTCGATCGGATCGCCCCCTGGTGGCTGGTCCCAGTAGAGGTCATAAGTACCGCCTCCTCCCTGTCAGAGCATGGGGCATGAGCCAAACTAGAAAAATCAAAGTACACGTCACATACATTTTTCCCAAAGATGTTTTCTGTCATTTTAGGTACACTGATGTATGTGCCAGTGCTCATTTGTTTTTAAATAGTCATTTGATATAAAAAGGGGTGATTGACCGCTGTGACAGCCACTATCACACCTTTGTCAGATGGCAGTTGAGGGGGCTCAGCCTGACTCTACTCCGCAGACTCCACTTGCAAATGACGTCACACAAGCAAGATGGCAGCGCTGGTATCTGGGATGTTTTGGCTTCACTTTTGCATAGCGATAGGAGGTGGAGATGCATCGTCCATATTATATACAGTCAATGGTTTGCGGGGACCCACACTTGAGCAGCTCTGCACAATTTGACATAAAACCATGCGTGAACACGCTGCACGGTGGCATCCATGCATGCAAGTGATGCACGTAAACGCCTACAAATGAAAATGCACACGCACGTGCACACACACACACACACACACACACACACACACACACACACACACACACACACACACACACACACACACACACACACACACACACACACACACACACACACACACACACACACACACACATGCATGTGTACTCTGACTCAACAAACAAACCAAACAAAAATCTAATGATAATAAAAGATATAAAAGGCAATGTTCCAGAAAAAGACATATAATAATACCTGGTTCATGTCATGTGCACAGCACAATACACGTCCATGCAGTGTGTTTTAAAAGTGCTATACAGTGTTTTATAATGTTTTAAATAATCCACAATCAAATCACAGAGATAAGTATGTAACAATATCATGAGAGCCACCCTTTACCCCCAGACAGCCTTGTGTTGTGGGTCCCTCACTCCCACGCAGAACAAAGGATGAGTTTAACATGCCTCAGTGAGAGAGAGGGAGAGAGAGAGAGAGAGAGAGAGAGAGAGAGAGAGAGAGAGAGAGGGAGCTGTGAGGTTGTGAGTTTAGCATGCCTCAGCAAGAGAGAGAGAGAGAGAGAGAGAGAGAGAGAGAGAGGGAGGGAGGGAGGGAGAGAGGGAGCTGTGAGGTGAGTTTAATGTGCCTCACTGAGAGAGAGGGAGAGAGAGAGAGAGAGAGAGAGAGAAAGAGGGAGCTGTGAGGTGAGTTTAACATGCCTCAGTGAGAGAGAGGGAGAGAGAGAGAGAGAGAGGGAGAGAGAGAGGGAGCTGTGAGGTGTGTTTAACATGCCTCAGTGTGAGAGAGAGAGAGAAAGAGAGAGAGAGAGAGAGAGAGAGAGAGAGCTGTGAGGTGAGTTTAACGTGCCTCAGTGTGAGAGAGAGAGAGAGAGAGAGAGAGAGAGAGAGAGAGCTGTGAGGTGAGTTTAACATGCCTCAGTGTGAGAGAGAGAGAGAGAGAGAGAGAGAGAGAGGGAGCTGTGAGGTGAGTTTAACGTGCCTCAGTGTGAGAGAGAGAGAGAGAGAGAGAGAGAGAGAGAGAGCTGTGAGGTGAGTTTAACGTGCCTCAGTGTGAGAGAGAGAGAGAGAGAGAGAGGAGAGAGAGGGAGCTGTGAGGTGAGTTTAACGTGCCTCAGTGTGAGAGAGAGAGAGAGAGAGAGAGAGAGAGAGCTGTGAGGTGAGTTTAACGTGCCTCAGTGTGAGAGAGGGAGAGAGAGAGGAGAGAGAGAGAGAGAGAGAGAGAGGGAGCTGTGAGGTGAGTTAAACACGCATCCTTGAACTCCATGAAAGAGAGCTGAAGGCTTGTGTATTTCTGGTGAGAAGGTGGCCAAGCATTTTCTGCACTCCACTCCTTCCTTGGGGAGTGATAACCAAGAACATGTGGGCGGCAGGCGGCAGAAACAGCCATTACACTCAGGTGACATCTGCAAACACTACGAGGTTTGGCAAAGTTCCTCTGGTGCATAGAAAGTGAGAGCTGTGATAGACAGCATGGCTGAACAGACAAAGATAAGAGAAACTCAAACTGCATCAAGGAAACAAATACAAGGAAATAGACAGAGGCATAGCACTGGGCTGGCACCGTTTGATTGGTGAAAATTCCCAACTGTCAGCTTGGCCTTTCTAGTGTCAAGTGAGTATAACTCACTACAGAACAGTTTTATTATTTAAAAATGGCAAATGTGAACAATCTTTTACAAAATGCACAATGTTCAGTTAAAAAAATTTATCAATTTCAACTAAATCCTTTAAATCACTACCAGATATAAACAAAGCCAGTGGTGTGGTGTCTCTAAATCTGAAAACACACAGAGAAAGATGCATGTGTACTCGATTTTGTCACCAGACGGGGACAGACCAAAGTCTGGTGTAACATGCTGTAGCCTACTATCCCACTGTGGACACACACACACACACACACACACACACACGTGCACGCACACGCACGTGCACACGTAAGCACACATGCACACGCACACACACACTGTAAACAGCTTGTGTTATTTTTGGGTGGTCGTTCCTCACGCTCCAGAGGAAGGGGGTTTCCTATTGGTTCTCAGGAAGAAGGCGTCAGTGCGAGAAGACAATCAGAGGATGTGTATCGACAGTAGCCCATCTGCTGATAACAGGGCTCACACACAAGACGCACAGACACACACACAGACACACACACACACACACACACACACACACTCTAAATACTATTCCAGTGAATATCATTATCTCTGCGTGACACAACAGGCATGGGCTTGACAACCATGTCGTGACAGCGAACACAAGGGATGACACTATACACCACACATCATCATTATCATCTCATGGCATCGGTATGGTCGTGTGTGTGTCCTCTTTGTTGTTGCAACCATAAAGCTAAGCATGCACGGGCTTGATAACTATAGGGGCTGACAAAGCTATGTACACTGTTAGTGTGGTCGTGGAGCCAACATATATGTACGCTAAACTTTAGCTTGCACGACAGTAGGCTCCATGCTAACACTTTAGCGGCTGAAGTCTTAGCATGGAGCCTAGTGTCACATGGTCAGACCCAACGTCTTACGTCAGCACACTTCCGGCGACAGAGCGTCTGAATCACAAGTCAGCATTTCCGGGTTTTGCTGTAGGAATTCCGACGATCAAATCTGATTGGAGGTATTTAAGAAGAACGGGAGAAGGCATTGCAAGATGGCGGCCCATTCATTAGAATAAAAGTTGCTCACCCAAGTTTTGACACGTGACTTGCAATACTGAGTTTGGCCATAATGCCAAAATTGCTTCACAGCCCAGAGCTGTTCCTGGGGGCTTGCTCAACATAGTGTACACGCTAAAGTGTTAGCACGGTGCCTCGTATCACTCAACATAGTGTACACGCTTAAGTGTTAGCACGGTGCCTCGTATCACTCAACATAGTGTACACGCTAAAGTGTTAGCACGGTGCCTCGTATCACTCAACATAGTGTACATGCTAAAGTGTTAGCACGGTGCCTCGTATCACTCAACATAGTGTACACGCTTAAGTGTTAGCACGGTGCCTCGTATCACTCAACATAGTGTACACGCTAAAGTGTTAGCACGGTGCCTCGTATCACTCAACATAGTGTACATGCTAAAGTGTTAGCACGGTGCCTCGTATCACTCAACATAGTGTACACGCTAAAGTGTTAGCACGGTGCCTCGTATCACTCAACATAGTGTACATGCTAAAGTGTTAGCACGGTGCCTCGTATCACTCAACATAGTGTACACGCTAAAGGGTTAGCACGGTGCCTCGTATCACTCAACATAGTGTACACGCTAAAGTGTTAGCATGGTGCCTCGTATCACTCAACATAGTGTAGACGCTAAAGTGTTAGCACGGTGCCTCGTATCACTTAACATAGTGTACACGCTAAAGTGTTAGCACGGTGCCTCGTATTACTCAACATAGTGTACACGCTAAAGTGTTAGCATGGTGCCTCGTATCACTCAACATAGTGTACACGCTAAAGTGTTAGCATGGTGCCTCGTATCACTCAACATAGTGTAGACGCTAAAGTGTTAGCACGGTGCCTCGTATCACTCAACATAGTGTAGACGCTAAAGTGTTAGCACGGTGCCTCGTATCACTCAACATAGTGTACACGCTAAAGTGTTAGCATGGTGCCTGGACACATTAGTGTCTATATTTCTTTTTACTGAAGTTGACCAATTTGATTTGACATTTTTTAATACCATGTAAAGTGCTTTGCAACAGTTTGGAAATGTGCTACATACATAATAATTATTGTGCCTGTTATTAGCCATGTTTCAAACATCTGTACAGCTGTTTTGATGCTTTGACATGATGGGTCATGCCTTATTCTCTTGGGTTTCTTGAGAGATGACTTCATATAATGGGGCTTTGATCTGACTGTCATTATTACCTAGGCAGTATGTGATGATTAGGCTAGGCCACCTGACAAAAAGCTATTTCCACCCTCTTTCCTGAGCGGAACATATCCGAGAAGTGTTTGATTGTTAACGGGAGAGCAGGGAGTGCTTCTCTTACTCTATTGCCTCAGCCAATCAGTTCCAAACACAACAGGGTTTTCTCTTATACTATATGGCCTATCAGGATTCCGCTTTCCTCGAAACCCTTTCCGTCACTTCTTTCAACAACAATGTGCTTGTGCTGTATTGACGTTGGAATCTGGGGCAGGT
>NC_139632.1:39779293-39914293 GCF_964638095.1 Poromitra crassiceps
TTCCCAGGCAACGACACACGTTGACACGTTTTGGAACAGCGCTGCACGCTGGCACAATGCTCCTAAAATCAAAATGCGTATTGTTTTGAATGATTTGGCATCTTCTCTTACTGTTCACTGTCAACACCAGTATTGTTGTGTTGTAATAATATGCAATAAAGGTTTATTGAAATTTTGGGGAGAGCAGGAAAAAATATCTTAAACATTTTTTTTTCAATTTTCTTTCTGGCCTCGCGGGGGCGCTGTTGGCCTGGCGGGCCCGCCAGGCCTGTAGAATGGTAGGGGAAACACTGCTCTTAATAAGTAATTTAATCTAGTTATTAGTGACTCTTAAAATCATATTTTTCATAAAATAAGTGAAAGACATTCAACTCATGGAATAAATACTTACAGTCAATGTTGCCTTTGGCAGTGAATCAAAAGATCAAAGATAACAAGTGATCAAACAAAACATCAATGTGAATAAACTGGGTGGTTATGAGGAACTAAAGTGGGTGAAATAGTTGGTCATAATTTCTCATTTAAGAAAATTCACGGACAATACGACGATTTCCATCAAAATAGTGCAAGAAGACCATCCTTCATCTACTGTATTCTTCATTACTCTTACAAGAACTGCAGTAATAATATAGAATCCATTCCAAATATCATAGCAAAACCTTCAAACATCATACAACAACTGTAGCGTAAGAACTTCCACCACAGAAGATCCTATAGTTTTAGTACAGGTGATAGAACACCGTACTTGACACACTGGCATGCTGTGTGTAGCCAATAAGGCTACACACAGCAAAAGACATAACATGCCCAGTGCGCGGCCATACTGGAAGTCCTCAGCTCTTGGCACAGCATGACTGCATTTACAAACTAACTAGCAATCCTAACAGTATCGTATATAGACATTAATTTATCAGTTTGTTTTTTACTGGATAGTGATCTTTTCAGTTTTGTAAGCTAATGTCTGCTTGTTGGCTAGCTAACCAGAATATAGGTGGTCAGTTTACTATATTGCCAACACATTTGCTTTGGACACTGTTATTCTACTACTACTCTACTAGTAAGCCCTCATTCACACAGGACGCCGAATGTAAGCAGAACTGAAGCTTGAAGCAGGCACAAGCTGAACGTACGCCTTACTGTTCACACAAGACACCTTCTCTTTTCCTCTCAGCTCCTCTCAGCGCCTACTCTCGCGCCTTGAACCCGCCCACAACAACCCCCATTGCAACCCCCATTGCAACCCGCCCACAACAACCCCTCACGGCTTCACGGCTTCAGCGTCAAGCTTGGAAATTCGGCGTCAGGCCTGAGTGATCGCTTCGGCGTGGCGTGAGCGTGGCCCACACGTGGGTGATGTGAACGGCTTCGCCTGTTAACAAGGACGCCGAAATGAAACTTGTGGGTACAGCGTAGGTACAGCTCCGGTTGAGCGTTGCTTCGGCGTCCTGTGTGAATGAGGGCTAAGCCTCATTGCTACTGATGTGACATGTTACAAGGTTATTAGCCTGCTTGTTAGTTGGCTAGCCAACAAAGCCAACGCCCAGCTGTTTGTTTGTTCAGGTTTAACTGAGCTATTACCAAGCTACAACTTGTAGTGCTTTGGAAGAGGGACTAGGGTTAAAGACACAACAGTTTATTGTGCCATACTTTGCCTAAATTTGGTAACAAATCTACGTAATCAGACTGTTCACTTTGACTTCTATAAGGTTATTGGACATACACCATCGCTAATTTAAAGATATATATATTTTTTTTTTGTCGTGCTCCATGAATAATAACTCACATAACCATATTGGAATGAGTCGCTCGCTGCTCGGGAAACCGTTCAGAGAGGAGGCAGGCACTTTCAAAAATGACCTGGCAGGTGATTGGTTGAACCATCTGTCTATCCTGTCTATCAGTAGTCTGTTAAAACAGACTGTCTCATCTACATCCGGCGAATGCAGCTATACAGTCTGTACGTTACACCCCCCAGAACATGCACAAGGAAGTTGGGAAAAAAACCTTCAGACTGGAAGGAAGTTCGACAAACTCCGACCAATCACGACACGTGTGTCCACGGAAAAAAATTCAGATTGGACTAATGAGCGGAAGACCCGCCTTAAAAAAATTCTGATTGGACTAATGAGCGGAAGACCCGCCTTTCTGCTTCCCATTCCGGTTGGTGCATGATTCTCCCCCCACGAAGTACAGACGGTATGGCGGAAGCATTTGAAAATTGCGGAAGCTAACTCCTCTGGTCTAAGAGACTAGTCTATCAGAGACTCGCTTCTCGCTGTTGTCACACCTAGATCCCACCCATAGCTGCCTCTGGACGCTGATTGGTGTGAACCTCTGGTGGTTCAGATTCAAACCAATTGATTGGAACTTGGTAAGATGGATTTGTGGTGATATCACGCTAATCCAGCTGCCTCGTTAGGTTACATGAATGATGCACCAGCTGTGATTGCTCTTAGATTTGTGACACGGCGAAGACTCTGGAGTCTGGAGGCATGTACCGTAAATTCCGGACTATAAGACGCACCGGTGTATAAGCCGCGGGACCAAAATTGACTATTTTTTTCTTCTATAAGCCGCACCGGTCTATAAGCCGCGGGTGTTTTGATGTTTAATTACCATATGAAAGGGTTCGTGCACAGAGAGGAATGTCGGGAAAGCGATGGCTGTTTGGGGAAGCTCCCATTTATTAACATTTCAACAAAACAAAACAAAAGTCAGGTCACTAATCCCCAGACAAAATCACACAACAATAGGCTATATGTGCAGCAAACCTGTAACCAGAGAAGTCAAGTCACTAATCCTCGTCTTCCTCTTCTTCCTGCGTACTGAAACCACCAAAGTCCTCATCTTCAGTGTCGGAAACGAACAGGTTCAGGGTGGCTTCATCAACCACTCTCCTCTCTCCTTCAGGTGCCATGGCACGAGTCCGATACCTCACGAGTCCGACACCTCACGAGTCCGAAAAAAGAGGCTAACTTCCCCCAGACCCTAACCCAAAACCTAACCTCTCCCACCCCCACGCCTAAACCTAACATCCCCCAGACCCTAACCCAAAACCTAACCTCTCCCACCCCCACGCCTAAACCTAACCTCCCCCAGACCCTAACCCAAAACCATGAGGTGTCGGACCCGTGAGGTATCGGACTCGTGAGGTATCGGACTAGGGGGCAGTCCCCGCAGCGGTGATCCTCTTCATCCCGCAGCAGTCCAGCGTTTTGGAACCCGTTGGTAATTGTGGATGTTTTCACACTCCTATAATATTCCGTGATCTTCCTTTGTGTGAATTCGCCGAAGTTTGTGATT
The DNA here is from genome assembly GCF_964638095.1 of Poromitra crassiceps. Classification (NCBI taxonomy): domain Eukaryota; kingdom Metazoa; phylum Chordata; class Actinopteri; order Beryciformes; family Melamphaidae; genus Poromitra; species Poromitra crassiceps. Next base: position 39,782,597 of record NC_139632.1, read on the forward strand.
TTCTCCTGGTAGTCGGGAGGGAGTTGTTCAGTAGTTCTCCCCCGGACGGACAGTCCCTTTTGCCCAGGTTACGCGCGGCTGCTCTGTTTGATCGGCGGCTGCTCTCTTTTAATGCGAGATTGACTGCTTTCAACTTGAAAGCTGCCTCGTGTGAATTTCTGCGTACCTTCCCCATGGTAAGTGAGAGTGTTGCTTCTACTGCTCGTCTTGTTGTGAATATTCCTTGATCTTCCTTTGTGTGAATTCGCTGAAGTTTGTGATTTTCTCCTGGTAGTCGGGGGAGGGAGTTGTTGCCCGAGTGGCCGTTTGCTTACCGTAATTACCATATGTAAGTGGTCACGCACAGAGGGGATTGTCGGGAAGAGATGGCTGTTTGAGGAAGCTCCCATTTACCGTATTACAACATTTCAACAAAACAACATAACACAACACCACCGTTGTTTATTTTTACAGTGCACACAGTGTCCGCGGTGTGGTGAAAAGAGGGCAAGAGAGGAAATTAAAACAGAAGTGGATTTATAGTTAGAAAGAGTGCTAAAAAAGAGAGATTTTTTTTTTTTTTTTTTTTTTTTTCTGAAAAAATCCATAGATAAGACGCACCGTTATATAAGCCGCAGGGGCCAAAAAACGGGAAAAAAGCCGCGGCTTATAGTCCGGAATTTACGGTAGACTAAAAACGAAAGAAACGACCAAACAATGGAACAACTAAAGGAAGGCACGAGCAGAGGGATGGATGGATGGACGGACGGACGGACGGACGGACGTACTTCTCTGTGTGGCTGACTCGGTCTCCTGACACACCCCCAGGAAGTAGTGGAAGGACTCCATTTCAGCGATAGAGATCCGTACGGTGGAGTCGGCTCGCCCGTATTTCCCGCCGCGGGACCGGAGGGTCTCGTATCGAATTCTGCCTACAGCGTCCATTCCCACTCACACCTTACTCTAGCCTCACCTAGGTTATGTCCCTACTCACACCTTACTCTAGCCTCACCTAGGTTCTGTCCCCACTCACACCTTACTCTAGCCTCACCTAGGTTCTGTCCCCACTCACACCTTACTCTAGCCTCACCTAGGTTCTGTCCACACTCACACCTTATTCTAGCCTCACCTAGGTTCTGTCCTCACTCACACCTTACTCTAGCCTCACCTAGGTTCTGTCCTCACTCACACCTTACTCTAGCCTCACCTAGGTTCTGTCCACACTCACACCTTATTCTAGCCTCACCTAGGTTCTGTCCTCACTCACACCTTACTCTAGCCTCACCTAGGTTCTGTCCCCGCTCACACCTTACTCTAGCCTCACCTAGGTTCTGTCCCCACTCACACCTTACTCTAGCCTCACCTAGGTTCTGTCCCCACCACTCACACCTTACTCTAGCCTCACCTAGGTTCTGTCCCCACCACTCGCACCTTACTCTAGCCTCACCTCGGATGAGTCTGCTTCTATCTCTCTATCTGCTCTCCTCCACAACTGCTGCATTACAGAGTCTGCAGCAGTGGCTAGGTCACAACGCCAGAGAGAGAGGAAGAGAGATATAGATATAGGCTCAGGGAAAGAGAGAGAGGGAGAGAGATATAGATATAGGCTCAGGGAAAGAGAGAGAGGGTGAGATACAATGGGAAAGATAGGAAAAGAGATAAATAGATGCGTCTCCCTTTCTCCGTCCAGCCATCTCTCTCCTGGAACTCCTAACTCCTCTCTGTTTTTCCTCGATGCTTCTGCATTCTCTTACGCTAGCATACTTTTGAACACACAAACGCACACACACACACACACACACACACACACACACACACACTCAAACACTGTTTTTCTTTCCCCTCCAGCCACGCTACTGCAGTTGTTCCCGCAGTCCCTATAGAGCTGGCAAGGTGCCTCTAACCTCCCTGCATCTCTCTCTCTCTCTCTCTCTATGTCTCTCTCTCTCTCCCGCCGTCATAATCTCTTATAGAAACCAAAGCCTATTAGCGTAGCATCTGCTTAACCCCCCTACACACACCCAAACACACACACACACACACACACACACACACACACACACACACACACACATTGTGAACAAGTGACTTTGACACTTGTTTACTTTGACCTGTGTCATCTGTATCAGATTGCCACAGTGTTATCTTAAAGGCTGGTCCAACTAGACTATGACCAAACGTGGACACACTCAGTTTCAGTCTTTAAAGAACAACTGGATTCAAATCTGAGTAAAACATGACGGCTAATGGCCACAAGCATGCTGCTAAAATTGCCATCTGCTATTGGCTGGTCTTTGATGCCAGGTGATCTGGCACCAGGCGATGTCACCGATAGAATACAACAGGTGCTGACATCATCTGGTACCAGGTGATGTACGGGTCTCGGGTCGGATCCTGGGTCCGAGTAGACCCGTGAAGACCTCTAGTGTGGACGAGATTTATGCACACACGCACACACACACACACACGCGTGCACAGGTCCGACATGCGCAAAACTGCCCCGCTTACTTCCAGACTGTGCGTTTCTGGTTTTTAAAATGTGCAAATAAATTAAAGAAAGAAAGAAAGAAAGAAAGAAAGAAAGAAAGAAAGAAAGAAAGAAAGAAAGAAAGAAAGAAAGAAATTTATATAGGGGCGGCTGTAGCTCACGAGGTAGAGCGGGTCGTCCACTAATCGCTTTGGATAAAAGAGGTCGTGGTTCGATTCCCGGCTCCTCCAGTCTGCATGTCGAAGTGACCTTGGGCAAGACACTGAACCCCAAATTGCTCCCGTTGGTGTGCCACTGCCGCCATCGGTGTATGAATGGGTGAATGTACCTACTGACTGTAAAGCGCTATATAAATGCAGGCCATTTACCATTTAAATAATTAAATAAATAAACACCTGGGTGTGATTTTTGACATTATTAGAGAGTAGGCTAGGGTAGAGAGAAGAGAAAAACTGGCAGAGAGGGGTCCTGATTCAAACCCAGGACATTGTGTTTACATGGTTCGCACACAGCTTAGACCACTGAACCACCAGAACACCCCAGTAAGATCATTGACAAGCACAATCTCTGTTATTCCAGTGGACCAGCTGTCTGTGATAAAGGATCACTTTCCCCCCCAAATATCTGCTGGTAGCTCAGATGGAAACCGGCCAGGATCGACACTTCCACTTATTTCTGCCTGCCGCCAAAAGCATAACGCATGATTACATTATGGAGAGGTCAATTGGAACTGGATTGCTATGATGAAATGATTAAATGAGCTCTGAGCTGCCAAAAGGCAATTTTGCACTGGATTCTTTGTGTATTCCTTTCTGGACTGGCAGGCAGAACTGATTCACACAGGATTCAATCACAGTATTGGTCATGATTAAAATTACAGGACCACATGCAGCAAAACTAATCCAGATCTAATTTAAAAGCCACAGTACTTTTGTAGAGACAATTGCTCTATTCCATTTACACTCTCATGATATTTAGCCTATCATTACAGTGATGGTCCAACCTTATATTTCTGAACTGTAGTGGCTGCCACTGGTCACACCACAGGAGAAAGTAATTGTGTGTACAGCAGCAATAAGTAAATTCAAGAATTGCAGAATTGATCTAATAATAATCAAAATAAATCTAAATATATAGTACACAGCACTAAAGACTAAACTTTTACTGTTGGAATTTTCCTTGACCCCAAGGAAAAGGTTTTCATGTTTCAACACTAATAATTAAATCATTACATAATGGTTAAATGGTGCATAAAACACATTGGTAGATTTGTTACTGTATCTATTGACCTGTCAACACTGCATAGTACATACATCTATCATGTGTTACTGTATCTATTGACCTGTCAACACTACATAGTACATACATCTATCATGTGTTACTGTATCTATTGACCTGTCAACACTACATAGTACATACATCTATCATGTGTTACTGTATCTATTGACCTGTCAACACCACATAGTACATACATCTATCATGTGTTACTGTATCTATTGACCTGTCAACACTACATAGTACATACATCTATCATGTGTTACTGTACTGTATCTATTGACCTGTCAACACTACATAGTAGATACCTCTATCATGTGTTACTGTATCTATTGACCTGTCAACACTACATAGTACATACATCTATCATGTGTTACTGTACTGTATCTATTGACTGTCAACACCACATAGTAGATACATCTATCATGTGTTACTGTATCTATTGACCTGTCAACACCACATAGTAGATACCTCTATCATGTGTTACTGTATCTATTGACCTGTCAACACTACATAGTAGATACCTCTATCATGTGTTACTGTATCTATTGACCTGTCAACACTACATAGTAGATACCTCTATCATGTGTTACTGTATCTATTGACCTGTCAACACTACATAGTAGATACCTCTATCATGTGTTACTGTATCTATTGACCTGTCAACACTACATAGTAGATACCTCTATCATGTGTTACTGTATCTATTGACCTGTCAACACTACATAGTAGATACCTCTATCATGTGTTACTGTATCTATTGACCTGTCAACACTACATAGTAGATACCTCTATCATGTGTTACTGTATCTATTGACCTGTCAACACTACATAGTAGATACCTCTATCATGTGTTACTGTATCTATTGACCTGTCAACACTACATAGTAGATACCTCTATCATGTGTTACTGTATCTATTGACCTGTCAACACTACATAGTAGATACCTCTATCATGTGTTACTGTATCTATTGACCTGTCAACACTACATAGTAGATACCTCTATCATGTGTTACTGTATCTATTGACCTGTCAACACTACATAGTAGATACATCTATCATGTGTTACTGTATCTATTGACCTGTCAACACTACATAGTAGATACCTCTATCATGTGTTACTGTATCTATTGACCTGTCAACACTACATAGTAGATACCTCTATCATGTGTTACTGTATCTATTGACCTGTCAACACTACATAGTAGATACCTCTATCATGTGTTACTGTATCTATTGACCTGTCAACACCACATAGTAGATACCTCTATCATGTGTTACTGTATCTATTGACCTGTCAACACTACATAGTAGATACCTCTATCATGTGTTACTGTATCTATTGACCTGTCAACACTACATAGTAGATACCTCTATCATGTGTTACTGTATCTATTGACCTGTCAACACTGCATAGTAGATACCTCTATCATGTGTTACTGTATCTATTGACCTGTCAACACTACATAGTAGATACCTCTATCGTGTGTTACTGTATCTATTGACCTGTCAACACTACATAGTAGATACCTATATCATGTGTGTATCTATTGACCTGTCAACACTACATAGTAGATACCTATATCATGTGTTACTGTATCTATTGACCTGTCAACACTACATAGTAGATACATCTAGCATGTGTTACTGTATCTATTGACCTGTCAACACTACATAGTAGATACCTCTATCATGTGTTACTGTATCTATTGACCTGTCAACACTACATAGTAGATACCTCTATCGTGTGTTACTGTATCTATTGACCTGTCAACACTACATAGTAGATACCTCTATCATGTGTTACTGTATCTATTGACCTGTCAACACTACATAGTAGATACCTCTATCATGTGTTACTGTATCTATTGACCTGTCAACACTACATAGTAGATACCTCTATCATGTGTTACTGTATCTATTGACCTGTCAACACTACATAGTAGATACATCTAGCATGTGTTACTGTATCTATTGACCTGTCAACACTACATAGTAGATACCTCTATCATGTGTTACTGTATCTATTGACCTGTCAACACTACATAGTAGATACCTCTATCATGTATTACTGTATCTATTGACCTGTCAACACTACATAGTAGATACCTCTATCATGTGTTACTGTATCTATTGACCTGTCAACACTACATAGTAGATACCTCTATCATGTGTTACTGTATCTATTGACCTGTCAACACTACATAGTACACATCAGTCAGTGTCAGTGACAAAAAACAACATTACTACAACATACTAACACCTACACATCATTCCATTCTACATTGAAGTGTAGAACAGCCTAGTTTACACATGGGGAGATAATAGTGCTGAGTAAAACCTGGATAAGAACACTGACAGGGATAATATCCAGTCAATGAAATTATGAAATTAATTACGAATCCTTTGTTTGCCAGGACTGGAACTCCCTCAAGGACTTGTGGACTATAAGGCCATAAGACTTGAAGCTAGTTAAGGAATTACTCCATCTGACATGGATTGTAGGTCAACTTTGCTTCCAACTAGCATGGCTGTTCACACCCCAGAACCCCCTAGTTCTCAAATGGTTAGGGGTTCGAATACTAATACCAATACAGTACTGCCCAAGTGCTGCTGAGCAAGAGCACCCACACACATCACACTATTATCAAGCCTTATGTACAAAAACAAACGGTCACTTACACATTACAGATCCCATGCTGCTGGTTTTCTCTGTCCAAAACAATCCACAACACAGGGGGCCGATCCACCGGCTAGAACCAGGTCCGCTCCGACATACACAGCGACATAACGCACACACACACATGCACGCACGCACACAGACACATACACACACTCCGCTGAAACTACTGTCCACTCCTCACAACTGCCTGGACTCTCTCAGCACTGCCGGACAACCCCTTCTCTTTGTGTCAGAGTGTGTGTGTGGAAGAGAGAGAGAGAGGAAGAGAGAGAGAGAGAGAGAGAGAGAGAGAGGGGGGGGGGGGTAGTATGCATGTGTTTTTGGAGTCTGAGCCTCTCTAGCAGCCTTGTGACCGGTTGAGCTTCTCAGTTCTTAAAACCGTAGTTTACACAAATATGCCCCCTTCAGAGAGACAGAGAGGGAGACAGAGAAAGACGGAGAGAGACACAGAGAGAGAGAGAGGGAGAGAGAGAGAATGGGAGGAGGTCACAAGGTCACATTTTGGCCCAATCCCAATGCACCTCTTGCCCTGACCACTTATAGGCCTTACTCTCCGTTTTGCATGTTCAGGTGTAGGGTGTAGGGGTAGGGCGTAGGGTGTAGGGGTAGGGTGTAGGTGTAGGGTGTAGGGGTAGGGTGTAGGGGTAGGGCGTAGGGGGAGGGTGCCCCGATTCGTGTTGGGATAGAGGGGTAGGGCGAAGCGTATAGAGCCCTGAAGCCCTCCAAACAAAGCTTTTTCAAATGTAAGTATTTTCTTCATTAATAAAGATTTAAAAATGATGATAACATGATGGTAGTTTCGTGCCTTTTCAATGGTATTATAGACCTTTTCTTTCGAACAAGCATAACAAAAGAAATCACTAACAGAAAATGGACTGTCATGCACAAATCACCCTGAAAATAAAGTGATGTTGTAATGTTAGCTGGAAGCCTCGGCTTTGTTCCTAGAGGTTGTTGTGGGCTTTGAGAGTTTCCACCCCTCCCCGTCTCCACGTGAAACGCACTAAAGCCGCCCATGCCCACGTTACCACCCAGGCCCCTCTAACCCTCTTCCTCCTCCTCTTCCTCCACCTCTCCCGGAGCCTGATGGTCTTGGAGCGAACATGCGTCACACTCACAGGCCCCGTCGCTGAGAATAGAGCTTTTTCCTCCATTAAATCAACATTCAACAGGTCTTTGTTGTTGCTTGTTGGTGTGCTGTCTCTCTCTGTCTGTCTGTCTGTCTGTCTGTCTCTGTCTGGGGGAAGGGGGTGGTGCGGATGAATGCAGCCTTGCATGATGTCGAGTCAAAATGTGATTCCTCATTTGTTAGCCAAAACGTGCACTGAAACGCATTCTGTGGTTAGCATCAGTGAAGTCCAACACGCTTCAGCCAAGTTTAGAATAAAAGAGGGTGCTGTTGCTGGACAGTAGAGGGCAGTATACATAGAAAAGCGTTTTATCTGGTGCACCTCAAACAGACTACCTGAAGTAAAACACTGGAGGGTGGAGCATGTTTATTGCAGGGGGTGACTGACGTTTCAAGGCGTCTTATGCACTTTCATGTTTGCTCTTCAATTATTATCATTTATTTTTTTGACATATGAGGTTTTCACTCCACAGCATTCTAGAAATGTGCATACAGTATCATTGGGAGGACAGGTGCAAACAGAATTACACTGTCTCAATATCTGTCTTTGGGAAAAATGCAAATTCACATATAAAACATGTATTTATGACATTTTCCATGAGTCTGCAATAAAGGTAGCCTTGTCGATAGGATGCTCATCTTTCCCTCCAGCCCAGGAAATGAGGTAGACACGCACGCCCAGGAAATGAGGTAAACACACACACACACACACACACACTCGCACATGCACACGCACACGCACACGCACACGCACACACACACACACACACACACACACACACACACACACACACACACACACACACACACACACACACACACACACACACACACACACACACACACACGCAGGTATTTAGACGCTCTTGATCTCATCTCCCCACCGGTTGCTATCTCTGGCTAATCCCCTTACAGCAGTCTATTTGTACTGCTTTGTCATCCCTTCCGGTTCTGCCTGACTGTCTACATGGAGAGCATGCACTTTTCAGGAAGCAGTGCACATGAGGAATATCAATAACAGACAACGCAATATTTTGGGAGTCAAATTCCAAATTTGAAATAGAGTGCAGAGTAGTTCTAGTGGCTCAATCAATACCATGTCTAGACATGGCTTTTTGTTTGGCCAGTGTAGTCTTCTCTTTACGTGACAGTGACACATTGATTTTCTCATATTAAACCTGGTCACAGAAGGCCGCCTGGACAGCAAGATGACAGGACAGACGTAGTGGACGCACTGTCCTGATATAGCAACAGTGTGGTCTGTGTGCCAAAAATAGACAAACAGAGGAAGTGAAAGACACAAGACAGGATCTTAGATTTGGTCTGGGACAGTGGCTGTGAGACAAGGCAGAACTGGAGACTGCACTGTGAAAATGGACCACAGGCTGAGGGGAAAAAAAACATTCACACTCCTGGATTCTAGTTAACACCTGTGTTAAAATGTAAGCAAATGTAAGCAAAGCGTTTTTATTTACACACAATAAAGACGAGTTTATTTTGCAGAGCCGGAAGCTAACACTGTTATTTTCCATTCTGTAGGAATGATTTGGCCAAAAGTGGATGTAAATTATTTCAATAAAGATGTTCAAATTTCAACCTGATTCAAATCCATCCGTTTCCATATCTGAAATGGATCATGAATATTTTAATATTAGGATTATAAAGCAGCACTTTTCCTCAAGTGACTTTTCTTTGCAATAACATTGAATTTGTCAACATTCTTCTCACCACTGATTTAGAGTTTTGGACTGTGGAGACTTGAGAAGCATGCGTCCTGTCTTGTCTGAGGTGAAATGCAAATGAACTAGAGTCACATGATCAAATGTTTCACATCCTCAGAAGCATGTCATCTTTGCACAGCGACCTCAGTCCTCAGAGGAAGTCACCGTTTCGGGTAGGTCTGCGTACAGTGGGACCGTGCCAGGACTGTTGGCAGACTGGTACGTATTTGTGTGATAAGGGTGTTTTGGGTCAAGTCAAGTCAAGTTTATTTGTATAGCACATTTCATACACAGAGGCAATTCAAAGTGCTTCACATAAAATGGTTGACAGGAAAATAAAAGAATAGAAGAAGAGAATAACATGGACATTTAAAAGCATCACCACAACAAAACTTTAAAAAAAATTTTTTTTTAAAGGGTATAAGTGCATTAAGCAACAGGCGCAGCAGTTGCAAAAAGAGCTAAAAACTTATAGAGGAATAGACTACCGGTATATAAGAAACATGACTAGACACACATATGATAGTGATTGAGAAATAGCTGTCAGCAGTTAAAAGCGACGGTAAACATAAAAGTCTTTAGTCTATTTTTAAAAATAAGTAAGGTTGGGGCAGATCTGAGGTTTTCAGGCAATTTGTTCCAGCTAGCAGAAGCATAGTGGGTAAATGCGGCCTTCCCATGATTTGATTTGATCCTAGGGACAGTTAATAAGCTGGACCCTGCCGACCTAAGAGTTCTAGACGGTTCGTAGCGTGGGAGCAATTCAGCTATGTATTTAGGGCCTAGGCCATTAAGTGATTTATAGACTAATAACAGTATTTTAAAATCTATTCTATGACACACTGGCAACCAGTGTAAGGACTTAAGAACTGGAGTGATATGATCAGCTTTCTTAGTCAGAGTCAGAGAGAATGTGAAACATTTGACCATTATGACTCTAGTTCATTTCACCTCAGACAAGACAGGACGCATGCTTTCAAGTCTGACATTGACCTAGAATTGCTAGAAAGGTTTAACAACACCAACACCAGATCACCATCTAGGGCACTGCTAGATGATGTCGCGAGGTTGACTGTACAGTACAGGAGGGTACAGTAGTGGAGTACCGGGTAGTAAAAGTGTTGGTACCTAGTAAGGATTTTGAATTCTAACAGGCTCACAGCATAATCCTGTTGTGTTTCTGACTTGGATTGTGGTTGTTTTTTGGTTCATCAAAACGTTCAAAAACGGAGAAATCCACATTCCCTTCCATCCACATCATGCTTTGGGGAGATGCTTCTGAAATCCACGGGGGAGGCAGAAGAACACGCCAAAGGGTGGAGGGAGAGCAGAGCGAGGTGCAGATGGCTTCTGCATTTCATACGCAGTCGCTACAATAATGCAAGTAAAACCTCAGCATCATACTTGATGACGGTGATGATGTCAAGCCAAGCGAATATGACACCCCCCACAAACACAGGTCTCTGTAACCACTAGGCCACCCTGCCGCCAAGCACAAACAAAGCTGACGGCAAAAAGCTCACAAATTGAATCTGAAAGTCACAGTTGTCTCGTCTGTTTGTATACCGAGGCATCAGCTGCAGGGAGGAGGCGCCTATGACATCATAGACCACATCACTGTGGGGCTTTTTGGCGACCTCACTGGGAATGACCTCCACTGATTGGAACCCCTCTTAATACACGACAGATATGAAATCAGGAGCTGGGCCAAACGACGGCCATTTAAAGTCACAGTCCTACATGGAAATGTAGTTGTAGCAGCCAGATGAACGACTATTTGACTTATTTATTTAGTTTCACTTGTTTCAGGACACGAAGGAGAAAATTACATGAAACAACAAGTCACTTTGCAGAGGAAACAAGTGAAATGATCTCACCCTCATTAGCAGCAGTGCATTAGGGAATATTGACGACTAGGAAAATACTTAGGATGAGGATATTTGTCATCAGGAGAAGACGTTTCATATATGCCGCCTTCAGCACAGCTTGAATAATGGATGAACAGCATCTGTTGTTTTCTGTTTTATGTTCAGTCAGTTTAGACCTGCTGTCACTTGGACAAGCTGCAACCTTTCCTTAAAGATATGCACACCCAGAACACATTTAGACTTTGAGAAGATACTAATAGATCGATATACTGGACATTGAAAACGTGCGTACTGTAAGTATATGGTAGATCACGGTAGAGTGATTTATGATGGCCGCCACCGACCATGCTCATCTGTCATCGATGTCCATTGGGCCAAAGGACATCGATGACAGAATTTATGATCATGGTCGGTGACCACCATAAATCGCTCTACTATAAACTGCCCTTATAGCACCAAAAGTCAGTAGTCAGGCTCTCTGCTCAACCAGAGCGATCTAGTAAGAGAGTGGCGTCAGCGGAGGTCCAAAATGCGTGACTCAGTAGCCAATGAATATCCAGGAAGGAGGCTCGCGCTATGTTTGAATGCTAAAATAAAGCTGATAATGTACAATTTGATTCTTTAAACGTCGGACCCTTTCAAAGTACATCACAAACTGTCCGTTTTGCTGCAACTCCACACAGCGCTGCTTAATCCAGAAGCTTACTTCCGGGAACTCTTGAGAGTAAAAACCTGATCCATTGGAGTGAATGGAGATGTCGCGACTCTTCTATCTACACTGCTCTGAGCTCAACTAGAGACTGAGGACAACCTCCCAGCTTTCATGTTAAAACTGGGTGGAAACAATTAAGAGTGTTTATTGCAGAATCAATCAAAAGCACACGATGTGCAGAAGTTGTGTGGTTGTAAAACCCTGTCGTACAGCAACATGTGCATTGTAGGAGGGCTCAGCAGCAGCCACAGAAGAAAACTCCTTCAAAGTTTGTTGATGTCTGTCGCAGAACCAAACCATGTTGCTTGGGACATCCATGTTTTAAACACTCTCTCTGGGTTACAAAGGGATTCCCTGTATCTCCAGTTTGGAGGATATAATGTGTTGGACACAAGTGAGGACATCACCTCATCAGTGATGTCATCCTTCCTGGGTGAGGCTATTGCAGGCCAAGCGTATGTGACGCGCAGTGGGTGAGCTGCAGGGCGGGCGAGGCCGTGAGCCCGCACAGCGGGCGAGCCTAGGAGTCAAGGGCGCGTAGCGTGCGAGATTGCTAATGATGAGAAATCTGAATATGACAGGTGGGATATACAGATTATTAACTGAGATACCGAGGTGTTACAAGCCTTATATACAGTTGTTTTGTGTGGTGGGTGAAAGCTCAGTTTCCATGCAGAGTGTTGATACGGTGATGTATGCAGGATATTGACAAACAGCATCTGATGCCTACAAGAACCTGAATGAGACGTTAACTGGGACATAAGGCATTAAACAGAGCACTCTTAGACACACATTTGTGAAACAGTGGAAAATAGAGATTTTCGAGCGAGATTTGTTTTATTACTTCTACATTTTTTAGTTCAATATTCCCCTCACTTCCCTTGAGAACGATGTTAATTACCTCCTCTGTCACTATGACTTTAGTAATAGTCTCAGCCATGGTAAAGTTTTACAGAAATAACTGTAGCCTACTTCTTCAATACATTTGATCAAATACTCCCCTCTCTGCCTCTGCAGTCTTTTGACAGACACTGCAGTGTGTGGAGTAGAGGGAGATTGGTGTGTGTTTCTGAACACGGTCCAGAAATCTTCTAAAGCGTTTGGCTGGACCTCGAGCTGCTGCGGCGCTCGCAAACTAATGAGATTCAGGGTTCTGGACGGGAATCTGCGACGCTATTGATCTTGTGGTCGACCACAAGTCTTGTGGACAAGAGAACTGACAGGATCCTCTATTCTTCTCTAACACAATGCAATGTAATGTAATGTAACTCGAACCAGATGTGGACTTCGTTCATCACCCACTACAATACTGACAGAGGTACACACACCCATGTGTGTATACAGACACACAGGTTCACACGCAAACACACACACACACACACACACACACACACACACACACACACACACACACGCAGTAAAGTTCAGGGTCATTGGGTTCAAGCGAGAAAAACAATGCAAGTTCACATTTCCTCACGGTGTCTTTTGTCCTGAGAAAACCCAGTTCCCCCCAAAATGAAGCATCCACTTCAGCAATGATTTAATAGAGTGAAACTCATAACATGCACTGGCATGGAAGTGAAAATTGTTATTGTGGATGTGTGATTAGCTATTTTAAATCCCTACATAACCAAGTTGGAAAAGCCTTCATAATCACAAACCTCTGTGCGTTCCAGGGGTCTAACCCAGAGAAACTAGGGGAGAATCATGGACGCCATCCCCGGCACAATTGGCTTTCCCCGATGTAAAATACTGTTCGTCATGCAGGCGCAGCAGCTACTTATGTCAGTGATATTCGGCAACGCTAGCTAGCTAGTTAGCATAAAGCGACTGCTAATGTGATAAGTGCTAATGTGCTCTGACAAAAGTGAAAACCAAAAGTGACGCAAAGTCATGGATCGTGAAGAAGGTGACAGATACCAGGGCAGACATAAAACCACTCAGAAATCCTCCTATTTTTCGATGAAAAAGGTGACTGTTACCTAAAGGTGGCTAGTTTGTTTATTATGGGAGTAAGCCAGGTGTCTTAACCAGGTTTCTCAGAGTCAAAGTATGAGCTACCTCACGCTATTCATAACATTTACAAAATGTCGACCCAAGGTTACTACTGTGTACCGAGTACGTTTAAAAGTGAATTCTCTGCATGTAAACGTAGCCACTGCTAGCCAGAGTTATAAGCCATTCCCATTCAAATCAACAGTCCTGCATGGTTGAAGTGGCGGCCATTTTTATGTGCAGCCTACCATTGGGCTAGCTTCCATATTAACTGACTCTCAATTGGTTTGGCGTCTCCAAGGTGTCTCCTTGCTGCTACGGATTGCTAACATGCTGATGTTGACCAGAAGAACTAGAGAAAGAACTATAGTCTTTGATTAAAAAAACAACAACTTCTGCACAGTTCTCAAGTAGTGTAGTGTAAACTAACCCCTTAAAATAGTCGCCATTTTATGCTGTACCGACTTGACCCTGCCTCACTTGATCCGCGCAGGATTGGCCCCGTTTCCATAATCTTTCTAGTGAGAAAATGAGGCCACTCCCCTGAAATGAAATCTCTCCTGTGGCCCAATGGGTCAAGCTCATTGTCCTATTGTACTGTGTTGATGTGAGCGGTGAGCTGGTCAGTTCTGCAGGCTGGTCAGCTGGCCCGGGTCCAGCAGAGGGCCGAGATCAGTTCTGCAGGCTGGTCAGCTCAGCTGGCCCGAGTCCAGCAGAGGGCCGAGAGAAAGAAAGACAAACGCTTTCCGAAGGATATGGAGAGCCGCTCCCCTCCTCCTCCAACACCACCACCCCCACCCCCTTCCCAACGTAACAGACAGGAAGAGGAAGCAGAGAGAATACAGCTCTGACGTCATAGCAACAAGGCTGGAGGGGGGGATGGGGGGGCTCGGCTCGGGGCAAGAAAAGCAGCCGGAAGAGTGTTGCACTTGGGATTGAATGGAGAGCGGTGCATTGTGGACATGGACCTGTTAACTCCATATGAGCCAGAACACAGCCTGAGGTTCTCAGGCAGGTTCCTGTTGTTCCAAAGTCTAGACTGAAAACAACAAACGACAACAACAACAGCAAAGCAGGCTCTTATTGGCTGCTCCAAAATCGACATGACTAAACAAGAGGTTCCTATTGGCTGTTCCAAAGTCTTAATAGAGGAGATGCACGGAATTGAATCACATTCTCTCAGTAAACACGACCTACATCACAACCAACATCTATAGGATTTAAAAGCCTAAACATGTTATCTCCCACCTGTGGCCAGTCTGAAAATACAAACTCTAATTCTGAAAGCATCTAGCAACTCCACGATGATGCACCAAGTGATCCAAGGTAGAAGCTAGACACCACACTCTCTCTATTACGCAAAGTAGTGTTAATTACAGTGTCTACAAGTGCCACCAAGTTAGGTTTAAGACTTGTTAAGACCAGAAACCAAGAAACCACATAAAGAAGAGATTAATAAAAGTTCATAGGGGTTGGTCATGTTTTAAACATACAGTTTGTGTACTGCACATGATCACGGAGAGGGTGTGTGTTTGAACGCCCTATCTGGTTGCACCTCTGCACCCGTCTGTACAGGAGTGTGGTATTTCTTCGACATGATGCAACCAGGAAGTGAGCAGGAAGGAAGCCATCTGTCCCAGCTGTCTGCGAGCGGGATGAGCCGGAGAGACGACGACCTCCGACCTTCCCATTGTTCACCTCGCAGCTTGCCGGGGGCACGCCTTCTTCACCTCTCTTTGTTCGGGGGCAAAACATTTTCACCTCCGCGTGAACGAGGCTGGACATTCGGGCTACTTACTGTAGGTGTCTCTGAGCTATTTTGAGTCACCCTGTTTCCATCCATGTGCAGAGGGGAAACAATAGCTACTGTGCTGTCACCATTGAAGCTGATGATATTTCAGTCTGTGTCAGGATCTACTGTGTGACTGTGTGTACTGCAATCAGGCCCATACTTAGCTGGCCTTTTGTAATGGACTTGAATTGGTTTAATCTGTGTCAATATAGGTTTATTTGTTCAAGGTTTTCTTTGCATCGTAAACAGTTTCTCTCCCCCCCTCCTGATCGCCTTTCTTGGCATATGGCCTCTGAATGAAATACAAGTGTGCTTTCACCACATTGAGGCTCAAGAACATCTTCCAGGATGGTTATCTGGTCTCAGAGTCTCTTCAAACTATACCCCAAATCAACCCTAAATGACAATTCAGCACTCAGAGGAGCACCTTGACATTTTGCACTTTTTGTTTTTTTCTTCACCAGGCAATGGCAAATATCCAATCACATTGTGAGAAAAGAAATGTTTGCTTTGACTCTGCAGTTGCCTGACAAAATGATGTATGACAGCGTGGCTATAGCGTTCCCACAGGAGAATAGAGCCAGGCCTTACACCTGCCTGCCAGTGCTCATTATACATTATACACAAGCAGCTCAGCTGAAGGATATACAGTACAGTAGGTAGAAACCTATTTCATGGCATAGTGTCGCGTGTTGACATAGCGTTGACATAGCGTATTTTGGAGTGGAAAAGACGCTGCCTGGAGCACTTTTTTGTGAGGAGAAGCAGATGATAACGTCACCTGCTAGCTTACCAGCTACCCGCCGCACTAACCACCTGGTTAACGTAATGTTAGCACTTCTAGCGGTACTAACAATACAGTGTTGTTGTAGAACAAGCAAGGCTTAGATGGCAGATATTTACAATACGTCTGGTATAATCCATACTGCCTTCATATGATCGCTGTTACGGTAACGTAAATTCAATGATCAACCTATAACGTCCTATGTCTCTATCGCCCAGCTGGAAAAAGCGGTTCGCGTCACGTGGTGCTTTTCTGAAAAGTTGAACATTTCTCAGCGTTTGAAAGCGCTCCGCTCTAACGGAGGGAAAAAACCACCGGCTGCAGCGCCTTTTTTTCTTTTGTGCACCTTGCGCACACTTCCTGTTCCTTTGAATGAGGAAAGGGTGCTGGAGCTGACAAAAAGAAGCCAGGTGGCCACGCAGACTTAACTCTTTCTGAAAGCCAAGGGGAGCCATGGAGCGTCGTTCTTCTCCGCCCGTGTCCTTCTGTTGTGGTTGAATGTAAGTGAATGAGGCTGCATGGAAACACAGTGACTGGTCTTCTGGCTCAGGCTTGCAGCCCGCTGACAGACTGAGGAAACGGCACGTGTTTGACGTCTGGCTTGACGTGACTCGTGGTCGCTGTCGTACCGGCTGTGACTCTGTGCCACATGGAAAAGGATGTTTTATCAGCCTGTATCGCTCGCTGGCAGATGCAAACCTCCTGCGTCAGCTTGGAAGGAATTCGGGAAAGTATCCATGGTTCCAGATGCATGTCCAGTGGTATTTTATCTGGGGAGAGCCGTAGACTAGCACCATGCTTCCTCTGACACATGCGCAGTTGCCAGCCGCTTCTTTTCACCGGACAGCGGGGGAGCTTCACCGGTAGGACGTAGCACGTGAGAGGATATTTTTCGAACGACTTTTAAAAGAATAGTTCATCCAAAAATGATAATTCTGTCATAATCTAGTAAATCTACTCTACCCTCATGCCAAATGAAACACAGATGAAATGTGTTATTCCGTATAACACACAGTGTAGTTGCCAGCCTTCTCCAAAACAACTGAAGTCATTGGGGAGCAGTTCTTTGGAGTTCCAAAACAAAAACAGACAGAAAAAAATCACTCTTTGAGTAGAAAGACCTATACAGCATTATCTGTAGCAAATCATTCAGCTGGAGTTCAGATTTGCACTAAATGGTAGTGTAAATATAATATAATTTTTGGAACTCTAGTCTAAAGAACAACAGGTCCCCCAGAGTAGTGGTGGCAACCTCCCTGTGTGTTACAGTACAGTATATCGACATAGCGTGATCCTCCCACGTGCTACGTCCTACCGGTGGTGAAGGTCCCCGCTGTCAGGTGTAAAGAAGCGGCTGGCAACTGCGCATGTGTCGGAGGAAGCATGGTGCTAAGTGTAGCCGAATGAATGTGAGTCCTTGTGAGTCCCGAGTGGTAGCGACTAGCGAGTAGGTTGGTTAAACTCACTCCCCCAGTATAAAGGCCCATTAATCAGCTCCGCCAAGTTAGCTAGCTCTCTTGGTGCAGTGGTTAGCGTGTCCGTCCCGAAGCCGAAGGTCGGCAGTTCGAATCCACCCCTGGGTAAGCCCCTAACATGGGTTGCTGCAAGACAACCCCCAACACACCGGGGCAAACCCCCAACACAAACACACCGTTCACTGAGCAACACCGTGACAACAAGCACACAAACACACCATTCACTAAGCAACACCGTGACAAGCACACAAACACACCATTCACTAAGCAACACCGTGACAAGCACACAAACACACCATTCACTGAGCAACACCGTGACAAGCACACAAACACACCATTCACTGAGCAACACCGTGACAACAAGCACACAAATACACCATTCACTGAGCAACACCGTGACAAGCACACAAACACACCATTCACTGAGCAACACCGTGACAACAAGCACACAAACACACCATTCACTGAGCAACACCGTGACAACAAGCACACAAATACACCATTCACTGAGCAACACCGTGACAACAAGCACACAAATACACCATTCACTGAGCAACACCGTGACAACAAGCACACAAATACACCATTCACTGAGCAACACCGTGACAACAAGCACACAAACACACCGTTCACTGAGCAACACCGTGACAACAAGCACACAAACACACCGTTCACTGAGCAACACCGTGACAACAAGCACACAAACACACCGTTCACTGAGCAACACCGTGACAACAAGCACACAAACACACCATTCACTGAGCAACACCGTGACAAGCACACAAACACACCATTCACTAAGCAACACCGTGACAACAAGCACACAAACACACCATTCACTGAGCAACACCGTGACAAGCACACAAACACACCATTCACTAAGCAACACCGTGACAACAAGCACACAAACACACCGTTCACTGAGCAACACCGTGACAAGCACACAAACACACTATTCACTGAGCAACACTGTGACAACAAGCACACAAACACACCATTCACTGAGCAACACTGTGACAACAAGCACACAAACACACCATTCACTGAGCAACACCGTGACAAGCACACAAATACACCATTCACTGAGCAACACCGTGACAACAAGCACACAAACACACCATTCACTGAGCAACACCGTGACAAGCACACAGACACACCATTCCCTGAGCAACACCGTGACAAGCACACAAACACACCATTCCCTGAGCAACACCGTGACAAGCACACAAACACACCATTCCCTGAGCAACACCGTGACAAGCACACAAATACACCATTCACTGAGCAACACCATGACAACAAGCACACAAATACACCGTTCACTGAGCAACACCGTGACAACAAGCACACAAACACACCGTTCACTGAGCAACACCGTGACAAGCACACAAACACACCATTCACTAAGCAACACCGTGACAACAAGCACACAAACACACCATTCACTGAGCAACACCGTGACAAGCACACAAATACACCATTCACTGAGCAACACCGTGACCAGCACACAAACACACCATTCACTGAGCAACACCGTGACAACAAGCACACAGACACACCATTCACTGAGCAACACCGTGACAAGCACACAGACACACCATTCAGTGAGCAACACCGTGACAACAAGCACACAAACACACTGTTCACTGAGCAACACCGTGACAACAAGCACACAAACACACCGTTCACTGAGCAACACCGTGACAAGCACACAAACACACCATTCACTGAGCAACACCTTGACAAGCACACAAACACACCATTCACTGAGCAACACCGTGACAAGCACACAAACACACCGTTCACTGAGCAACACCGTGACAAGCACACAAACACACCATTCCCTGAGCAACACCGTGACAAGCACACAAACACACCATTCCCTGAGCAACACCGTGACAAGCACACAAATACACCATTCACTGAGCAACACCGTGACAAGCACACAAATACACCATTCACTGAGCAACACCGTGACAAGCACACAAATACACCATTCACTGAGCAACACCGTGACAACAAGCACACAAACACACCATTCACTGAGCAACACCGTGACAACAAGCACACAAATACACCATTCACTGAGCAACACCGTGACAACCACAAACACACCATTCACTGAGCAACACCGTGACAACCACAAACACACCATTCACTGAGCAACACCGTGACAAGCACACAAACACACTATTCACTGAGCAACACCGTGACAAGCACACATGTTTTTTGGACTTTTATCCATATTTAGAAGAATATTTAATTTTAAATTATCATTAGGATTATACTGTTGTGATGTCATTATTCAGTATCTTCTCCTTTTCTCACTCACTTTCATGTAACCACCTGCTCTCCCTTTAGTCGTTTTACACTACAACAGACAGCAACACAGGCATAAACACTGAACTTATTATTA
The DNA here is from genome assembly GCF_964638095.1 of Poromitra crassiceps. Lineage (NCBI taxonomy): Eukaryota > Metazoa > Chordata > Actinopteri > Beryciformes > Melamphaidae > Poromitra > Poromitra crassiceps. Next base: position 39,802,915 of record NC_139632.1, read on the forward strand.
TTATTATGGAAAACAAGATTAGCCTATGATGAAAATCAAACACTGTAATGTAACAAACAAGGAAAAATGAAATAAAAAAGCTTCTCCCGGGCCAGTCATAGATCTTTGTCCCCCACCCAAAAAAATAAATAAAAAATAAAAAAATATATATATACAGTATATATATATCAAACTCTGGCGGGCCGGATCAAAATTCAAACGGGCCGCCAGTTGAATAGGCCTGATGTACAGTATAGATTCCATTTCTGATATTCTGTCAACAACAGCTTCTGCACATCTGTTGAAAACATGCCTTTGAAAGCAACATATTGTAGCCATTACCCAGACATGTTAATGCTTTTTCCAGCCCTTTTATTATCTCTGTCTCTCTCTCCCTCTCTCTCTCTGTCTCTCTCTCTCTCTCTGCCTCTCTCTCTCTCTCTCTCTCTCTCTCTCTCTCTCTCTCTCTCTCTCTCTCTCTCCTCTCTCTCCCTCTCTCTCTCTCTCCCTCTCTCTCCCTCTCTCTCTGTCTCTCTCTCTCTCTCTCTCTGTCTCTGTCTCTCTCTCTCCCTCAGCTTTTGTGTGTGTTTTAGTCGTTCTGTGTAACGTGAGGTACCTGCAGTTCATTATTCGGTGAGCAAACCACTGAACTATCTCACTGACGTAGCTGAAGTCAGTCCCAGTCAGCTGTAGTTCTAATGCTTCATCCTCTAAGTGCCATGACAGACAGATGACTGAAGCACTCATTCATTCATTCATTCATTCATAGGCATATTATTCTTTCTTTCTTTCTTTCTTTCTTTCTTTCCGATCACAAATGTCTTTCAACTGACCGATTAGAATAAATGATGATAAATTCTCCACAGTGGATAATATCAGTGTTGACCTCCTATTCGACTGTTGATGATAACTCATATTTACGTAAAGCTATTTCCACTAAAGAAACATGCAGGTGGGAAACTATTTCTCCTCCCTCTCCTCTTTCCACCTGGTTGCCATTGTCAGTGCAAAGGGATACCGAATGTCATACAGGGAAGTAAACAAGGAGTAGCCTACATCTTCCCAGACAGGTACTGCAAGAAGTAATTCATACAATCACGAATCTGCATGTAGTAATAGAGTGATGCAGGAATGGTCCTCTCAAAGTCAATGTTGTGTTTTGTTTTGTTTTTAGATGCCGAAAATAAGCTCTGTGGTTAACAAACGTTTATGATTTAATTTCATGTTTTTTTTTGTTTCATAATAAGTTTTGTTCAGCAAGATAATCTCCACCAACGAACACCTCTTTTATGATTTCTAAAGTGTAAAATGCGATCACCTTCTCGCGATCACATTTACGCTGTGAGTCATAAACCTTTGTTGGCCACAGAGCTTATTTTTCCGCAATAATCCAAAATCCAACGGAAAAATTGGCTTTTTTGTCGAGGAAACCCCATGGCAATGCTCACTTCCGGGTTGGCCTCCAAAAACATGTCCCAGTCCCTACAGCAGTGCACTCTATAATACTGATAGTGTCAGTAGTAGTTTCATAGTTATTTAATCCTACAGTATATGAGACATTTATCCATACTTGTCTGGGGAGAGACAGGGAATTCCCTGTGGACTCAAAGGGACATTGTCCTCCGTTGTACTCCCTCGGTTGCCCGGGGCGACAAAACACGGCAACACTGACCGTCGTCCGTCTCCACAGCCGTGACCTTTTCAACTGGAAACTCTGAAGGTCACGACACCGCTCCCTGTAACACTCCCTCCTTTATCAAGCACTGGTTAGGAGCAGCTCACAAACCGAGGAGTGGAGGAGCGGAGGAGCGGAGGAGGGGTGTCTGGTTCAAGGGAGCTTTAACTGGAACAAGAATATGATTGTCCTTCTGAGCAGCAGCAGCTCTCATCTGCCGGCCTCAGCACAAATCATCCTGACAGCACGGTTCAATAGGAAGCCATTTTGGATGGCGCGTCCATAAAAAAACACATGATGGTCATGAATTATGCATGAGAGATACCCAGGCGTTACGGTAAATGACGCATCCCGGACGGTGCTTCCGTGGTGTCTGATGTCACCGTGTGCCGATAGGGGACCTGGCTATGATCCGTGGTGTCTGATGTCACCGTGTGCCGATAGGGGACCTGGCTATGATCCGTGGTGTCTGATGTCACCGGCTGACAATAGGGGATCTAGCTATGAGTCACGGTGTTGCGAGGTCTAGAGGCAATGGCAACCAGGAGGTGTGTGTGTGTGTGTGTGGGAGTGTGGGAGATCATTATGCAAAAGCCAGCCCTTAGAAAAATAACTCTAGTAATCATTTAGGTCTAATAACACATTTTAGAAAAAGTATTACACAAATATCACAGCAAAACTACAAGTTCCTATAGGAATAATACAGTGATACTATAGATATAAAAAAAAAACAGACCACACATAAAGTACAGTGCTACCATAGAACTCAGTGTAGAGTAGCATAGACTCACTACAAGTCACTGTAAGAATATTATAGGGAGAGTATAGTGATGCCATATATTAAATACAATATAGTACCTATAAACTCACTATTGAATCAATAGAATACCACTGAGCAGTAGCGGAGCGTACGCCGGGGCAGAGGGTGCGGCCGCCACGGGCCCACTCGTCAGGGGGGCCCATCAAAAAAAAAAAAAAAAAAAAAAAAAAAAAATTTGCAGGCCAGGCCACCTGGCTGGCAACCTGTGTTTTTATTTTTCTTCTTCAGAACAAGCTTGTCTGTAAAGTGGCTTCACTGTAGTCTTTCTTGGACATAATATTACTTGGCTCAATGAGTGACAAATTGTGTTTTTGGATATAGGGGCTATCAGCTATTTTACAGTTGTGACTTAAAATGACTTTATTTAATAAAGTCAGTGGTGTGAGTCTGAGAGGAATTCAATTAATAGACAATAACATTGGTGTGTTTAAAATGAGATATTCCACTAAATATGGCTAAAACCGATTCAAACATGCAAAAAAGGCACATTTTTCTTCGCGGCCTGGCAGGCCCGGTTCTACGGGGGTGCAAAAGCATGCATTGCACCCTTATTTGTCTGCATGCTCAGTTGAAAAGTAAAAAAAAAAAAAATTTTTTTTTTTTTTTTTTATAAATGCTACAGCTGCACACTTACTGTTTAAACTTGAATTATAGTTGTTGTTTTTCTTTGTTCTTTGATGTGATTTTATGGCTTTTTGGCACCTATATGTAACCTTTTAAGGTTGAGATAATTGTATTATCATTATATGGTCCAAATATTTCAGTAAAGCACTTGAAACACTTGAAATATTCTTGCTTGGGTGGTATCATTCTACTTGAAATGATGGTCAAATGCATTATTTTTAGTAAAATAACATGTCAAATTTTTCGTGGGCCTTCGGCCGGGCATCTGCACCCCTTCCTATCTAGGATGCACCCCTAGTCATCTTGTTCTGGAACCGGCCCTGCGGCTTGGCCTGGCCTTCAAAAAAATTTTTTTTTTTTTTTTTTGATGGGGCCCCCCTAAGAGCTTTGCCCCCTCTGGGCTGATAGGGTCGCTCCGCCCCTGCCACTGAGACATCATACGTAGAGATGTTCCGATACAATTTACCGATTCCGATATTGGCCAATAAAGAGTACCGATCAATACCAGTGCATTTACGCCTGGCTCAGATTAAACCCTTTTGATTTACAAGAGAAACGACTTTTCTTTTCATGGCTAATTAATGACGTGGTATCGGATCGGTGCATAGACATTTTAGGCAGTATCCGAAGCATTTCCGATACTTGCATCAAGCCCCTACGAATATACGCCTATTTCACAATCCCACCCACATCAGCCATTTTGTGTCTAAAATGCAGGAAGTAACACAATATAAAAATCAGAAGGGGTGCACGGATATAAATTGTATGCTTTCCTGCAGCAGAGGAACAGCAAACTGGATCTTCTTTGTTTTACTTCCTGCCTTTTAGACACAAAATGGCTGATTTGGGTGGGATGTGAAATAGGCTAATTGAATATCAAAGTGATACCATAGGCGATTAAAAAAAATTACCATAAAGCCCCGCCCATTTTCTTACATCCTGCTTCCATCCTTATGGAATTTCACAAGCAAACTCCTTGGTTGCTCAACACTAACACAGAGAGGTAATATATAAAACAGCTCTCCAGAGCCTGTGCCATGCTGACACCCGTCTTCTCCTCTCCTTCCACTCAGGCCTGCTGATGATCTGCAGGCAGCAAACATGAGACAAGCCGTGCTGCAAAGGTCTACTGCTACTCTCATCTACAGTCATGTTACCTTTACACTCTCAACTACAGTCATGTTACCTTTACACTCTCAACTACAGTCATGTTACCTTTACACTCTCATCTACAGTCATGTTACCTTTACACTCTCATCTACAGTCATGTTACCTTTACACTCTCATCTACAGTCATGTTACCTTTACACTCTCATCTACAGTCATGTTACCTTTACACTCTCATCTACAGTCATGTTACCTTTACACTCTCATCTACAGTCATGTTACCTTTACACTCTCATCTACAGTCATGTTACCTTTACACTCTCAACTACAGTCATGTTACCTTTACACTCTCAACTACAGTCATGTTACCTTTACACTCTCAACTACAGTCATGTTACCTTTACACTCTCATCTACAGTCATGTTACCTTTACACTCTCATCTACAGTCATGTTACCTTTACACTCTCAACTACAGTCATGTTACCTTTACACTCTCATCTACAGTCATGTTACCTTTACACTCTCAACTACAGTCATGTTACCTTTACACTCTCAACTACAGTCATGTTACCTTTACACTCTCAACTACAGTCATGTTACCTTTACACTCTCAACTACAGTCATGTTACCTTTACACTCTCAACTACAGTCATGTTACCTTTACACTCTCATCTACAGTCATGTTACCTTTACACTCTCAACTACAGTCATGTTACCTTTACACTCTCAACTACAGTCATGTTACCTTTACACTCTCATCTACAGTCATGTTACCTTTACACTCTCATCTACAGTCATGTTACCTTTACACTCTCATCTACAGTCATGTTACCTTTACACTCTCATCTACAGTCATGTTACCTTTACACTCTCATCTACAGTCATGTTACCTTTACACTCTCATCTACAGTCATGTTACCTTTACACTCTCAACTACAGTCATGTTACCTTTACACTCTCACCTACAGTCATGTTACCTTTACACTCTCATCTACACTCATGTTACCTTTACACTCTCAACTACAGTCATGTTACCTTTACACTCATCTACACTCATGTTACCTTTACACTCTCAACTACAGTCATGTTACCTTTACACTCTCATCTACAGTCATGTTACCTTTACACTCTCAACTACAGTCATGTTACCTTTACACTCTCAACTACAGTCATGTTACCTTTACACTCTCAACTACAGTCATGTTACCTTTACACTCTCACCTACAGTCATGTTACCTTTACACTCTCAACTACAGTCATGTTACCTTTACACTCTCATCTACAGTCATGTTACCTTTACACTCTCAACTACAGTCATGTTACCTTTACACTCTCAACTACAGTCATGTTACCTTTACACTCTCAACTACAGTCATGTTACCTTTACACTCTCAACTACACTCATGTTACCTTTACACTCTCAACTACAGTCATGTTACCTTTACACTCTCATCTACAGTCATGTTACCTTTACACTCTCAACTACACTCATGTTACCTTTACACTCTCATCTACAGTCATGTTACCTTTACACTCTCATCTACACTCATGTTACCTTTACACTCTCATCTACAGTCATGTTACCTTTACACTCTCAACTACAGTCATGTTACCTTTACACTCTCATCTACAGTCATGTTACCTTTACACTCTCAACTACAGTCATGTTACCTTTACACTCTCATCTACAGTCATGTTACCTTTACACTCTCATCTACAGTCATGTTACCTTTACACTCTCATCTACAGTCATGTTACCTTTACACTCTCAACTACAGTCATGTTACCTTTACACTCTCAACTACAGTCATGTTACCTTTACACTCTCAACTACAGTCATGTTACCTTTACACTCTCAACTACAGTCATGTTACCTTTACACTCTCAACTACAGTCATGTTACCTTTACACTCTCATCTACAGTCATGTTACCTTTACACTCTCAACTACAGTCATGTTACCTTTACACTCTCAACTACAGTCATGTTACCTTTACACTCTCATCTACAGTCATGTTACCTTTACACTCTCATCTACAGTCATGTTACCTTTACACTCTCAACTACAGTCATGTTACCTTTACACTCTCAACTACAGTCATGTTACCTTTACACTCTCAACTACAGTCATGTTACCTTTACACTCTCAACTACAGTCATGTTACCTTTACACTCTCAACTACAGTCATGTTACCTTTACACTCTCATCTACAGTCATGTTACCTTTACACTCTCATCTACAGTCATGTTACCTTTACACTCTCAACTACAGTCATGTTACCTTTACACTCTCATCTACAGTCATGTTACCTTTACACTCTCAACTACAGTCATGTTACCTTTACACTCTCAACTACAGTCATGTTACCTTTACACTCTCAACTACAGTCATGTTACCTTTACACTCTCAACTACAGTCATGTTACCTTTACACTCTCAACTACAGTCATGTTACCTTTACACTCTCATCTACAGTCATGTTACCTTTACACTCTCAACTACAGTCATGTTACCTTTACACTCTCAACTACAGTCATGTTACCTTTACACTCTCATCTACAGTCATGTTACCTTTACACTCTCATCTACAGTCATGTTACCTTTACACTCTCATCTACAGTCATGTTACCTTTACACTCTCATCTACAGTCATGTTACCTTTACACTCTCATCTACAGTCATGTTACCTTTACACTCTCATCTACAGTCATGTTACCTTTACACTCTCAACTACAGTCATGTTACCTTTACACTCTCACCTACAGTCATGTTACCTTTACACTCTCATCTACACTCATGTTACCTTTACACTCTCAACTACAGTCATGTTACCTTTACACTCATCTACACTCATGTTACCTTTACACTCTCAACTACAGTCATGTTACCTTTACACTCTCATCTACAGTCATGTTACCTTTACACTCTCAACTACAGTCATGTTACCTTTACACTCTCAACTACAGTCATGTTACCTTTACACTCTCAACTACAGTCATGTTACCTTTACACTCTCACCTACAGTCATGTTACCTTTACACTCTCAACTACAGTCATGTTACCTTTACACTCTCATCTACAGTCATGTTACCTTTACACTCTCAACTACAGTCATGTTACCTTTACACTCTCAACTACAGTCATGTTACCTTTACACTCTCAACTACAGTCATGTTACCTTTACACTCTCAACTACACTCATGTTACCTTTACACTCTCAACTACAGTCATGTTACCTTTACACTCTCATCTACAGTCATGTTACCTTTACACTCTCAACTACACTCATGTTACCTTTACACTCTCATCTACAGTCATGTTACCTTTACACTCTCATCTACACTCATGTTACCTTTACACTCTCATCTACAGTCATGTTACCTTTACACTCTCAACTACAGTCATGTTACCTTTACACTCTCATCTACAGTCATGTTACCTTTACACTCTCAACTACAGTCATGTTACCTTTACACTCTCATCTACAGTCATGTTACCTTTACACTCTCATCTACAGTCATGTTACCTTTACACTCTCATCTACAGTCATGTTACCTTTACACTCTCAACTACAGTCATGTTACCTTTACACTCTCAACTACAGTCATGTTACCTTTACACTCTCAACTAGTCATGTTACCTTTACACTCTCAACTACAGTCATGTTACCTTTACACTCTCAACTACAGTCATGTTACCTTTACACTCTCATCTACAGTCATGTTACCTTTACACTCTCAACTACAGTCATGTTACCTTTACACTCTCAACTACAGTCATGTTACCTTTACACTCTCATCTACAGTCATGTTACCTTTACACTCTCATCTACACTCATGTTACCTTTACACTCTCAACTACAGTCATGTTACCTTTACACTCTCAACTACAGTCATGTTACCTTTACACTCTCATCTACAGTCATGTTACCTTTACACTCTCATCTACAGTCATGTTACCTTTACACTCTCATCTACAGTCATGTTACCTTTACACTCTCATCTACAGTCATGTTACCTTTACACTCTCATCTACAGTCATGTTACCTTTACACTCTCAACTACAGTCATGTTACCTTTACACTCTCAACTACAGTCATGTTACCTTTACACTCTCAACTACAGTCATGTTACCTTTACACTCTCATCTACAGTCATGTTACCTTTACACTCTCAACTACAGTCATGTTACCTTTACACTCTCATCTACAGTCATGTTACCTTTACACTCTCAACTACAGTCATGTTACCTTTACACTCTCATCTACAGTCATGTTACCTTTACACTCTCATCTACAGTCATGTTACCTTTACACTCTCAACTACACGTAACATGACTGTAGTTGAGAGTGTAAAGGTAACATGACTGTAGTTACTACAGTCATGTTACCTTTACACTCTCAACTACAGTCATGTTACCTTTACACTCTCAACTACAGTCATGTTACCTTTACACTCTCAACTACAGTCATGTTACCTTTACACTCTCATCTACAGTAATGTTACCTTTACACTCTCATCTACAGTCATGTTACCTTTACACTCTCATCTACAGTCATGTTACCTTTACACTCTCATCTACAGTCATGTTACCTTTACACTCTCAACTACAGTCATGTTACCTTTACACTCTCAACTACAGTCATGTTACCTTTACACTCTCAACTACAGTCATGTTACCTTTACACTCTCAACTACAGTCATGTTACCTTTACACTCTCATCTACAGTCATGTTACCTTTACACTCTCATCTACAGTCATGTTACCTTTACACTCTCATCTACAGTCATGTTACCTTTACACTCTCATCTACAGTCATGTTACCTTTACACTCTCAACTACAGTCATGTTACCTTTACACTCTCATCTACAGTCATGTTACCTTTACACTCTCAACTACAGTCATGTTACCTTTAAACTCTCATCTACAGTCATGTTACCTTTACACTCTCATCTACAGTCATGTACCTTTACACTCTCAACTACAGTCATGTACCTTTACACTCTCAACTACAGTCATGTTACCTTTACACTCTCAACTACAGTCATGTTACCTTTAAACTCTCAACTACAGTCATGTTACCTTTACACTCTCATCTACAGTCATGTTACCTTTACACTCTCAACTACAGTCATGTTACCTTTACACTCTCAACTACAGTCATGTTACCTTTACACTCTCAACTACAGTCATGTTACCTTTACACTCTCATCTACAGTCATGTTACCTTTACACTCTCAACTACAGTCATGTTACCTTTACACTCTCATCTACAGTCATGTCAGCAGAGAGGAGAGGTGTGATGTTCCTGGCTGCTGTGTGAGTGACTCATCCGTGTGTTGAAAGGTGAGAAAGTGAAGCTATTTCTGAGGTTATAATGCTAAGAAGAACAGAGCTGCTAACTGTTTGACAGCAGTCTCATACCAACGGGGTGAAAAGATATATAAATGCAAATATATAGATTAGAACAGGGGTGGCTCTCAAACTTTTTCACATTAAGGACCCCGGCCTAAACCAACACAAATTAGACCACAGACCCCTATTTGATAAGATTTTGTCCCAGGGCCCCCCATCTGATGAGATGTTTTGCTTTTAGATGTTTTATTACAGAAAGTGTATTAAACCCATGACCAAAATAGTCATACATTTTGTCATTGTGTTTCTTATGGATGGAATTATAGTGAAAATAAATGATTCCCCTTTTTGCTCGGGACCCCCTAGAACCCCTTCAAGAACCACGTTGAGAACCACTGAATTAGAAAATAGTACATACATTATATGTAAATCGTATGTACCCACTGCTATATTAATTCAAAGCATATCCCATAGCCATTAGAAAAGCCAGTAAAAAAAACAAATAATAAAAAAATAAAATAAAAAAGCCAGTAAAATAGTAGGTTATGTATCCTAACAGCACTACTGACCTGGTTATAAAACAAGCTCTTGCTGGTATCACTCCTACACACACTTCACAGGTTCTCAGCAAAAAAAAAGGCAGATACAAACGACAGGCTTTTGAGATCTGACACATGTTAGACAAATACCGGTACAAAAGGGAACTGCTTTGAGTGCTTTCAGGTGCTTTGACCTGAGACCTCATGGAAGAGTTGGAGCAGAATTTCAAGGCTTCCATCAATCTACTCTCTCCTCTTATTTTATCCCACTGTTAATAATGCAAAAAATACAAAATAAAAAGCGGCTGATGATTGGCTGGATCCATTCTGCACAGAGTGATGCTATAAGTCTCCAGTGATTTAAGAGCCAGAGGAGAAGTGTGACGTCAAATTAGATCAATTAGGCCCCATCGTTTCAGCGCGCCTGGCCTGGTCTACAGGACACTGATGAAGGCTAGTCTAATGACACTGATGAAGGCTAGTCTAATGACACTGATGAAGGGATGACAACACTGCTTTTTTGCGGGGGGGGGGGGGGGGGGGTGATCCAATTAAAATGGCAAGATGGTCAACAGATCTAATGGGTGTGTCAGGCCATCTAGGTTGCTACCTTCAGCTCACGTCTCTGTCTTGTCTGTCTTGTTTGCACTTCGTGAAGCACAGAGAGGATAGAAACTAGCACGACAGCAAAACACAGTAGAGACCTAAACACTGAGCTGAAATGAAACCGGTGCACATCAATTAGACAAATAACATGAATACACATATTTTGATTCTTTCAGGGGGGTGAGGGAACCCGTTGCGGGCAGGGGTCTGCAATAGGCTGGACAAAGCAATTACAAACGTCATAGGAAACGTGAGCTGTCATTAGAATCATATAGAGGGGGAGTGGAAATGTCAACATACTTTATAGTTTGTTCTGTTAATGTACATGGTACAGTAGTCGTATTAAGGCCACTTGAAAAAAATTCAGTATTTGGGTTCTAGGTTTAAAGTCAGAATACAGAGTTTTTCCCCATCACAATTCTCTCTGACTTTAAACTCAGAACTCAAATAAATGTGAACTGAACTGATTTACAACAACTGCTAAATAACAACTACTGCTGAATAACAACCACTGCTAAATAACAACTACTGCTAGAGAAAACAGATCCAAGTGAGCACCCTGCTGGTGTAACATCAGCATTGGCCCCTAAGGTGGGGGGGAGAGAGAGAGAGAGAGAGAGAGAGAGAGAGAGAGAGAGAGAGAGAAACAGAGATAGAGAGAGGGAGGGAGAGAGAGAGAAACAGAGGCATAGAGAGAGGGAGAGAGAGAAACAGAGGCATAGAGAGAGGGAGAGAGAGAGAGAGAAACAGAGGCATAGAGAGAGGGAGAGAGAGAGAGAGAAACAGAGGCATAGAGAGAGAGAGAGAGAGACAAACAGAGGCATAGAGAGAGAGAGAGAGAGAGAGAGAGAGAAACAGAGGCATAGAGAGAGAGAGAGAGAGAGAGAAACAGAGGCATAGAGAGAGAGAGAGAGAGAGAGAGAGAGAGAGAGAGAGAGAAACAGAGGCATAGAGAGAGAGAGAGAGAGAGAGAGAGAAACAGAGGCATAGAGAGAGGGAGAGAGAGAGAGAGAAACAGAGGCATAGAGAGAGAGAGAGAGAGAGAGAGAAACAGGCATAGAGAGAGGGAGAGAGAGAGAGACAAACAGAGGCATAGAGAGAGAGAGAGAGAGAGAGAGGGAGACAGAGAGAGAGAGAAACAGAGGCATAGAGAGAGAGAGAGAGAGAAACAGAGGCATAGAGAGAGAGAGAGAAACAGAGGCATAGAGAGAGGGAGAGAGAGACAAACAGAGGCAGAGAGAGAGAGAGAGAGAGAGAGAGAGAGGCATAGAGAAGATAAGGAAGATGAGATGAAATGCTGCAGCTGCTAGAAGTGATGGATAGAATGACAGCACACAGCTAGAGTGTGAAAATGGGGGGTAGAAAAAATGAACAAAAGTGGGAAAATAGGATGTAAACATCTGTGAGGTTATGGTAATGTCTACTCAAATAGACTGCAGAAGTGGGAAGTATGGGAGAGAAATGGATTACTACTAACATGTATGTATTTATTTATTGATGTTACAGCCTCAAGCATTCATTTATTAAATACATTTATCTGCTACTGTGCACCCTATAAATAGAACAAACTGCTACAATTTGCTTTGAAATGGACAATTACTTCCATCTTCAATCTATCACTCAATCTATCTCCTTCAATGGCAGATCACATTTTGTATGTTTGAAATGGCTTCGTAATGGAGACAGACACAGACACACAGACACAGACACAGACACAGACAGACAGACAGACAGACACACACACACACACACACACACACACACACACACACACACACACAAAGAAATGGCATGCAGGTGAAGTGACACCTCGGTGCAGCCGGCGACGCCGCAAACACAAGCGTCAGCATAACACTAAATCAATTTAGGGCCACGTGATTGGCAGAGGCGACTCCTAGTTTCCACGGCAACGCTCTGCACAAGCCCGTCTCCGCCCCCTCCCCCTCCCTCCCCGTGTGCGATGCAGGAAGTGCAGCGGCAGCAGTGATGATGGAGGACGCTCCTCCGCCACAGTCTCCAGCGTGGCACAGTAACCTACTTCCCCCACCAGCCACCGGGAAACGACCCGGACGCAGAAAACACAGAGGAAGAAAGGGACGCGGAGAGGGAGGGTGAACGGAGAGAATGGGATGAGAGAGGTGGGGAAGGGAAAAGGTGGGAATTGCTGCACAGGAGAGGAGGAGAGAGGAGAAATAGAGGGTATATAGAGAAATAAAGGAGGGGAGGGATGTATGGGGTAGGGCTGGGTATCGCCACTGATTTCCCGATTCGATACGATTCCGATACACAAGGTCCCGATTCGATTCAATTTCCGATTTGATATGATTTCGATAGCAATATTTCAGTTACAATACCAATTTTGACTGGATATGAAAGAGATTCTCAAATAACTAATGCTGGAAATGGTAAAATATTCATGTTTTACAGATGTTTACGAGATCTCGTTGCGTTAAGAACCAAACCACACGAGTCTAATGGGGTTAAAGCTTCAAGCATCCACGGGAAAAGGCATTATATTAAAAGATCGATATTGGGATTCATTCATCTATATCAGTTCCTTAACTTCCTTCAAATCAATATCAATTCGATATCGATATATGTCGTTTTTTTTTAACCCAGCCCGAATATGGAGAGGGAAGAAAAGAGGGGGAGAGAGGAAGGATGGTGGAGGAGGTGCAGAGGACGATGGGGACGGGCAAAGGAGTAGAGGGTCAGGACAAGGACTGGCATGAAAGAGAGGACTGAGAGAGGAGAGGATAAAGGAAAAGGGAAGAGGAGAAGTACTGAATCAAGAAAGAGAGAGATAGAGCTGAGGGGATAGAGGTAGAGGATGGAATATAGTGCAGGGGTTCTCAACGTGTGGTCCCGGGACCACCAGGGGGTCCTTGAGGGGGTTCCAGGGGGTCCCCACCCAGCAGATCATTCAACTTCACCATGATTTCATTTACGAGAAGTTAACACACTTAGAGAATGTAGGCGAATGAATGTTTGGATCATGGTTTCACTGTTATCTCTCTACCTATAGAGATATTCATGGAATTCAGGACAAAATCATATCTCACAAACAATTCTTCTTAGATTTGACACAAAGACTCATCAAATGGTGGTCCGACCATGGCTCTAATGTGGACCACACCAGGGGTCCTTGATATGAAAAAGGTTGAGAATCGCTGATAGATGATAGAAGATTGACTTTCTCTTTTTCTTCTTCTGGTGCCCAGCATGGCTGATAGATAACGCTAATATTGCATTCTATGAAATATGAATCATGTAGATCAGAGCAGAAAATCGGTATTCTCCCTCATTCACCAGCATCATGGCTTTGCACACTGATAAGAAATGAAGCGAAAAAATACCATAAATGCACAAACCCAATGTCAATCACAACCGGACCATGCAGCAGACCGGAGCATCCTATGATGAATTGAACACCATGAGGTGACTCTAATGACCTTGTCCAGCCTCTTTATCAGTGGCAATTCTGGTCCAAAGTGAGACAAATGGCAGTGAAACAGATACGGTACCTATCAAACACGGCAGTTCTCCCCCTGACAGTAAAACCACCCCAGGCTGATACACTTTCTACCCGTTTCTCTCTGTCTCTCCTCATGTGCAGCGCGGCTCCCTGTATCCCTCTCCAGGCAGTGGTGCTGAGGAGAGGATGGAGAGACTCCCCCCGAAACACACACACACGCCCCTCTCCCTCCACCTCTCTCTTCATCTGCCTCTTTTGACCTCTTATTCCTCTCCCGGGTCCATTTGGGAAGACGAGCCGATTGTAACTTCAACAGAAATATTGAAAGAGAAGAGGGTGACGATGACTTACCGACATGAGTGATGACACACTCCACCCGCTGCAGCAGCTCCTGAACCGACATCTCGTCTTCTCTCAGCCAACACAGCATGTCAGGGCGCGGGTAGGATCCGCCGCTCGCTCGCTCTCTCTCTCTCTCTCTCTCTCTCTCCCCCTTGCTCGATCGCTCTCTCTCTCTCCTGTGCCACGCCTCCTCCGCCTCTCGGCACCCAGTCTCCCGCTTCTTCGCACACCTTAGTCCACTTTCCTCTTGTCCCCTGCTTTCTTCACTTCAACTTCGTGTCTCTGATCAGCTCGCCTACTGTGTGTCTGATCAGCTCGCCTACTGTGTGTCTTTCTCTCTTTCCTCCTGGTCCAAATCAAAACATACACAACGCCTGAGGCCGGCGGTGATGCTGCTGCCACTCCCAGTCGGCCAGTCAGCAAAACAGTCGGTCCATGAACAAAATACAACACAATACAATACAATACAATACAACCAGCCAATGATATACTGGAACAGCCAGCCAGTCAGTAATCAAATATCCAGTCAGCCAGTCAGTGAATAGATTAGTGAGTCACTCAGCCAGTAAGTCAATGAATAAAATAGCCAGTCAGTCAGTCAGCCAGCGAACAAAATGAGAAAATAACCAATCAGTCCCTCAGTGAATAAATTTGTAAATTAGTCACCCAGTCAATAAGTAAAATTAATAAATGAATAAATAAATGAATAAATAAATGAATAAATAAATAAATAAATAAATAAATAAATAAATAAATAAATAAATAAATAAATAAATAAATAAATAAATAAATAAATAAATAAATAAATAGGCAGTCAGTCAGTGATCAAACGAATAAATTAGTCAGCAAGTCAAGCAGTCAGCCAGTGAACTAAATAGTAAATTTGTCGATCAATTAGTTGGCCAGTTAGTCAGTGAACAATACAGCCAGCCAGCCAGTCAGTCATTCAGTCAGCCAGCAGTGAACACAATTGTAAAGTAATTGATGAACAAAATAGCCAGTGACTAAAACAGCCAGTCAGTCAATTAGTGAACAAAACAACAGCCAGTCAGCCAGGCAGGTATTCAGTCCTCTTCGTGATGCTGTGAGAAATAAGCAGTCAAATCCAGGCAGCAAGAACCTTAACTCCATACACAATAATAAAGCCATTCTCCCAGCCAGGAAAAAATACACTCCAAACACAATATATCTGAGATCAGCCAAACCCAGAGAAAAATAAGAATGCCTCCTCTGCAAGTAGTAAAAATGTAAAATAAAAAATAATAATATTGTTGCTGTTTGTGTGAGAGTCCAAACCGCCCAGAGAGAGAGAGAGAGAGAGAGAGTCCCCAGGTTGACAGCCGACACAGATTTGACTGCCGATGCTCTGTTTGCTTTGATAAAGAAGCTGAGTCACAAGCCAGGAAACGAATCAGAGGGCTGCTCTACCTGCCTGGAGGACAGAGAGGGGGGAGGGGAGAGAGAGAGAGAGAAAGAGAAAGAGAGAGGGAGAGGAGGGGGGGTTAATAGGTCCTGATAGAAAACCTGGTGCCTGGAGCCAAGCTGTCCATGGATGGGATTGGAACTAGTGGAACATTATTTGATCTATTCTATACAGTACAATCCAAAAATATTTACTTATTTGACTGTGATGTTCTCTGATTTTTCTGCCAGTAATTATATTATAGGTAGTAGGACAACTGACACATAAAACTGTGAGTGACAAAGGACTTAAAAATGTATAGGAGGCACTGAGATAAAATTTGGTAAGAATGTGTCTGCTCAAATGCCATGGCGGTGTAAGAAATCAACATTAATACCCACACAATACAATAGACTATCTAGATTTTTTTCAGTTGCAAGTAGGGCTGGGCGATATGGTTGAAATCAATATCACGATAATCACAAGGATTTTTCTCAATTCACAATATGGTTCATGTATGCAAAATCATGTTAAATAATCAAATTAATGTTAATCTCATTGAACCAAAGGTGATGTGAAACAAAACAGAAATATTAAAATAATATTCCTACACCATACCCCATTTTATGAGCGTTTTTAAGTTAAATGTACTTGTCATCATCAATTTATACAGCAGCAATATGTCACAATATTAAAATATCTTCATTTCATCACGATATGATTCCCGAATTGCACTGAAAGACGATAAACGATAATATTGAATTATCGGCTAGCCCTAGTTGCAAGGCAATATTCTTGAAGAGGATCTCTCACCATCATTATTGTCATTGTCAACTAGACTGCACTCCAGTGATTCTGCTCCACATTTTGATGAAAGCAAACATGCATGGAGGCAGGGGCATTTATCATCTTTCCATGTACCCATTCCCTCCCGGGACCGTGGAGATTGCCTGGGAGACGACCATTAGCCAGAGACATCTGCGGCTCAGCCTCACCCTACCAGTCACTTAGCTTCACTCTGCCAGCCAATTACAGCAGGCCCACTGAAAGCTCTCCGACCGCTGAAACATGCAGCATCAATGGCACACAGCTGGGAAACAAAGCACAGCATGATCACAGGCAATGAGTGCTGCTGTGTTGATTCAGAAATCACCACTGTGGTCATGTATGTACGGTTCATTCTGCAATATGTTTGATTATAGTGAGTTATAATGTATTTATTTGGACAATAATATTCATATATTTGGACAATATATATATATTTGGACATTTCATATATTTGGACAAAAATTAAGATGAGTTTTTAATTATGTTATGTTTAATTATGTCATGTTGTATAATTATGTTATATTAACCTAGTATCTTACTATGTACCTAGCTTGTAACTAAAAGCCATTTCAAAGCATGCAGTCTGAGAATAAATGAAAGGATGGGGGTAGGTAGAGAATACAGGAGAGAGGAGAGGAGAGGAGAGGAGAGGAGAGGAGAGGAGAGGAGAGGAGAGGAGAGGAGAGGAGAGGAGAGGAGAGGAGAGGAGAGGAGAGGAGAGGAGAGGAGAGGAGAATTTATGGGAGGGGAGATGAGGGGGGATGTCCAGCTTCAGCATCCGCCGCCTGTGATTGGACGACACAAAATGTCGTAGGCGGAAGTAAGGTTCTCCTCCATGGCGGGAAATAATTCCGCCGCTACACATGTCAACAACAGAGCCCTGTCAGGCAGATGTCATAAGTAATATCACAGCCTTTTCGCACTAAGATCACTGGAATATTTGGATCAAAGTTGATTGCAACAACAGACAGTTGTAAGACGGTAAGAGGGGTGCGTATTTGCTAACGTGAACTGGTGAACTAGTTAGCTGAGCTGTTACAGGCTAGCATGTCTTGGGGTCTAGTCTATGGGATGGGTCTATGGATGCTGTTGCTAACTTGCTCTTTAGCTAGCTAGAATTCACTGGTGTCAACGTTAGTTCATTACGTTGCAACATGTCATCGTATAACGTTATAGCAGTGACACCGCATGCAATTCAATCAGCTGTAACATTGAATTCCCGTCTCATGGAGAGACATGTAACGTTAACGTGACGCCAAACTCCTCTCAAACAAGATGTTGAGTTTCTTATCAGCTAACGTTACATACACACACATTGCAGAACATTACTTCTGACTCTTACCTATTCTTTAGAAGTCGCCCTTGAATTCGGCATACGGTATAGTTAGCTAGTTAGCTACGCCATACCTAGCCGTGACGCACAGCAACAACAAGGACGTTTCCTTTATAAATGAAACTTCCTTTATAGTTGTGCTTGGCGGCTACGCCATACCGAACACTGTTTAATACAATAACATTTTAACTTTACTGGTTTGCCTGCCGCAAGCTTTTTCTCCGTAGGATGGCGAAAGCATGGTTGATTTAGGCACGAGGAGTGATGATTGATTAATTAAGGTTAGAGTTATATCAGTGTAAGCCAATCAGAGACAGAGTAGGGCGGGTCAGGCACCTTTGCCATCCTGGGGGGGGTGATGCATTCAAAGCACATGCATATGTTGGGGTTTCACAATCACTGTAATTGAATGTTTATATGTAATGTTTAGTGTTTAATAGAGTTAAACATCCAACTTTTAATTATTTCCCTTGGTAGACAGAATGCTGAAAACGACAGAATACTGCACTATTACATCGAAAGGGGATTTATTGAAGGGAGACAGTCCAAAAAGGAGCCCCAAATGTTGTTGAATGTTGCAGGTTTTATCCCCCCCCCCCCCCCCCCTTTTGTATTAATAACAACAATAACAAACACATGCTTGGGACATCCTGATCTAATGCCTGGGTCTGTCTGCTTGCCTGTGTGGTTGTGTATCTGTGGATGTATACGAGGGATCAGCCGAGCAGCATTTTGGTAAACAAACCGCGTCACTGGGTGGCAATGGAACCCTATGGAGCCCAAGTGGCGCGAGGCTTGAGTGGCTGACTCTAGCCAGTTAACTCTTGTTTACATTTTAAAAACTGCGACAGTTCACACAACGTTAACACGACATGTATATATTATACATACAAACTCTTGAGCTACTTCTGCTCTCACTCAGAATGGCAAAATATAAGCGATGTCATGTATAGTTTTTGAGATATTAACGTTTGTTTGGCACAACCCATAGCGCGGGGTTCCGCATTTCTGGGTGGCAAGTGACGTCGCGCTGATTCATCCCATTTGTGGCTTTCACTCAACGCAGGAGGAGTCATGCAGGCCTTTTTGAAAGGACCGTCTGTCCAAGCGACCAGACCTCAGAAAGACAAGACAGCAGCAGGGCCCAGCACAGAGAAGAAAGCCAAGCCTGTCCCCTGGGTAGAGAAATAGTAAGTGTGAACACTGAACAGCAGAGGTGTTATGTCTTATTATGTATCCCGAACCCGGACATCTCCACCTTAATGTCACGACTGTTTATAATCTGTCTGATTGATGGATCAAAACTCTCCTTGCCAAGCTATAGATTATTCATAAATGAGCTAAAATATATTGTTCAATTAAAAATCAAATGTAAATCAAATTGAGCTGCTGTGTATGTTGTCCCTAATTTGATCACCTCAGCATTGGCATAGCTCAGCCAACACGCTGCTTACTGACAAGCCAGGCCTCGTTTCTGTCATCCCCAGCAGGCCAAAGTGTGTGGATGATGTTGCCTATCAGGAGGAGGTGGTAGCAGTGCTGAAGAAGTCTCTGGAAGGAGCAGATGTAAGTGTCATCCTCCCATAGAAAATAAGAGTTCTCCACCGGCCCGGGAAATTCAAACCCGAACCGACCTGGGTGAGGTGAAGCCCGAGCCTTTCACATGGTAAAATAAGGGTGGCTGTTAAGTTTCAAGTTTGAGTTTCAGCCAGGAGATATTTGCTGTTGCCAACACATCCCAGTATCAGTAACAATACATCCTTTTCTCCCACTACTCCCAGCCTGATGATTTCATGGTTTAGGAGACCTTCATAGACATTGATTGGACAGATGGCAAACGCCAATGTGCATGTGTTTGATTTGCAGCTTCCCAACTTGCTCTTCTATGGCCCTCCTGGAACAGGAAAGACTTCTACCATCTTAGCCGCTGCCAGAGAACTTTTCGGGTGAGTGCAGTCAGTGGCAGACAGTACTTTGGCTAATGTTGTTAATGGTGTCATGGTTAAGAAGTAGCGGCTTTATCAAGTTTCATAACCGGCCACCAACCTCTGTCTGTTATCCTTTTTTTCCATCATATCTGTATTGTTTTGTCTCAGGATGGACCTGTACACCCACAGCTGTGCAGCTTACGTATTTTGTTCTTTATTGTGTTTCATAATTCCCCATCTCTCTCTCCTGCAGTCCCGAGCTGTACAGACAGAGGGTGCTGGAGCTGAACGCCTCAGATGAACGAGGCATCCAGGTGGTCAGGGAGAAGGTGAAGAGATTCGCCCAGCTCACCGTGGCCGGAACTCGCACAGAGTGAGTCAACAGACTTAACACTCGCACAGAGTACAGACTTAACACTCGCACAGAGTACAGACTTAACACTCGCACAGAGTGAGTCAACAGACTTAACACTCACACAGAGTGAGTCAACAGACTTAACACTCACACAGAGTGAGTCAACAGACTTAACACTCGCACAGAGTGAGTCAACAGACTTAACACTCACACAGAGTGAGTCAACAGACTTAACACTCACACAGAGTGAGTCAACAGACTTAACACTCGCACAGAGTGAGTCAACCGACTTAACACTCGCACAGAGTGAGTCAACAGACTTAACACTCACACAGAGTGAGTCAACAGACTTAACACTCGCACAGAGTGAGTCAACAGACTTAACACTCGCACAGAGTGAGTCAACAGTCTTAACACTCGCACAGAGTGAGTCAACAGACTTAACACTCAAGATTCAAGATTTTTATTGTCACTCCATAGTACAAGTATCACATGTGAAATTCTTGTGCTGTAGACTCCGTTACAACATAGTGCAAAAAATAAAAACAAATAAATATAAACAAGAGGCAACAAGCAATAAATCAGTAAGACACGCCACAGACAGTGGCGTATTCACTGCACATATGTGCAAATGGCATGAACATACTTTAAACATAATTAAACATAATAACATTCTGTTAGGTGCAAGCTCGCACAGAGTGAGTCAACAGACTTAACACTCGCACAGAGTGAGTCAACAGACTTAACACTCGCACAGAGTGAGTCAACAGTCTTAACACCGTTTTGAGTTTTAGACAGATTATAGCCACGTTAAAATGATGTCAATTTCAATGTTAGATTAATTTTGACAAGTCATGAAATTGCTTTCTTTTTGCCCAGGTGTGTGAGTGTATAACTGATGAATAATATAATTCATTTAAGAATTCAGGGTTCCCACAGGTCCTTGGAAATCCTTGAAAGTTGATGAATTTGAGAGAGAAAAAATCAAGGTCTTGAACGTTTTAGAAAATTGACATAAAATAGATGTGGGTCATTGAAAGTGCTTCAATTTATCTATTTTATGCAAGTATAGACAACATTGAAGTTCTTTTCATATTTCCCCCCCCTTAACGTGTAACACAGTGCAGTCGAGAAGTGTTCAAACATAGAAGCCCGCCTCTCTCCTTTTAATTGTTGTTTGTGAGCTTCTGTAAAGCCTGCTAGTTCTCATAAAAAATCTGTGTTGTAATTTTTTTTTCTATTATTATTATTATTATTATTATTATTATTATTATTATTATTATTATTATTATTTTTAGAACAATACAAGACGCAATACAAGACAAATAAACAGGATCAGACACAGGGGGAAAAAATACAGACATAATCGACATTCAACCTTACAACATGGTGCTACCAGCCGCATAAGGTGCTTATGTGCTTGTAAGAGATAATGTGCATGGGGGTCCATGAGATACCAGCCGGGCGAGTCACCCATCTCCCCTAACCTCAGTCACTTGTCACTCAGTCTTAACCTCATTAAAGTAGGCCGCAAACGGCGGGTCCCACCCAGATAGATCTTTTAAGCAAGTTAGTGTTGTAACAGTAATTAACCTTGATCCACGTCTCAAACGATGCCATGCTGGGTCCTTCAGTTTGAGGGAATTGGGCCAGGAAAGTCTTTGAAAAGTCCTTGTGTGTGGGAACCCTGATAGCAGAAAAGGCTTGGGATGCTGTTGCCATGGCTACGGCCTATTTTCACGGGACATTTCTCCCCCGCGTGTCGTACAGCGAGGCTGCTGGACCGCACAGAAATACACTTGTGTGACTGAACAGCCCAGCTGCGACTCACACGGCTAAACCCCTCTTGTGTGTCCGTTCCACTTTACTGGGCTCAGCAGAGACTCCAGTGATGTCAGCAGTCCAAAGTGATAAGAATCTCACTAGTTGTGTTTCCATTACACTCAGAAATGCGCAAAATCTAAATATCGCAATATAAATTGGGCAATGGAAACAGGTAAATTTCGAAAAACCTCCCAAATATCGCAAAACGTTTTTGCTCTCTCATGAGGTGGTTTTTCAGACGTGTCGATATAGCAGTTTATCGCAAAAGTGGAATGGAAACACATTTTTCGCATTTGCACGTCATGTGACCCATCTTCTCCTTTGGAAAAGGAGCGGAAAATGAAAGGAAAATGAGGGAGAAAGGGTTCGAAAAACCGTGGCAAAACCTCCGCAGCAACCTAGCAGAAAGACGAGTGTTGTGCAAAAGCGGAGCTGGGGAAAATAGATCATGTTTAATGACAGAAATCGCTCCATGGTGACAGGCTGCCTGTCTGTGTGCGCGCAGTTGTAGGCTACCTTTTTTCCTCTGCCTCTCGCTCTCACTGCATTCACCGCAGCCAGCAACATGTTGGGGCAGGGTACGACACTCATTTCTTTTGAATTGGTAATCAGGCTCGTTTATATGCGTTGTAACTTCATGTTGTGATTTGCATTGACCATTGGTTGGATTTGAGCATGCAGGGGACGGGATTTGGGGCAGATCCCCATGCGTAATCACTGTGGCAGCTGCTGCAACGGGGAATTGCGTTCAGGTGTGTGCGCCGTCACTCAAACTCAACTTCAATGGAAACGCCTACAAGTCGCAATTGTACATTGTCGAACTTGTAGAAATATCGCAATTATTTTGCGAAAAACTAATGGAAACACAGCTAGTGATGCTGTGTTTATGAATGTAATGTTGTTGTTGTTGTTGTGCAGCGGGAAGATGTGCCCTCCCTTTAAGATCATCATCCTGGACGAGGCGGACTCCATGACGAACCCGGCCCAGGCCGCTCTCAGACGCACCATGGAGAAGCAGTCCCGCACCACCCGCTTCTGCCTCATCTGTAACTACGTCAGCAGGTAGCCTGGCTGAGCTCACACACACACACACACACACGCACACGCACACGCGCACACGCACACGCACACACACGCACACACACAGTACAAGAAGATCTTTAAAAAGGCTTTCTGAACCCTGCAAGTAGCCTGAAGGATGCAAAAAGCAACTCTTCCACCCCTCTTTGGACGGCACGGTGGCTCAGTGGTTAACACTGTTGCCTCACAGCAAGAAGGTCCCGGGTTCGAACCCCGGTCCGGCCCAGGTCCTTTCTGTGTGGAGTTTGCATGTTCTCCCCGTGTCCGTGTGGGTTTCTCCGGGTGCTCCGGTTTCCTCCCACCACCTAAAGACATGTATGTTAGGGTTAATACTCCTGTCAGTGCCCCTGATCAAGGTACTGGCAAAAGAACTGGAGTTGGTCCCCGGGCGCTGCACAGTGGCTGCCCACTGCTCCTAGTTCTAGGAAGGTTCCTAGTAGAGGATGGGTCAAATGCAGAGGATGAATTTCCCCAAGGGGATAAATAAAGGATAACTTAACTTAACTTAACTTAGTAGTACAGTAATAACTGATAACTGAATCCCTCATATTTCGTAGGATCATCGAACCGCTGACCTCCAGATGTTCCAAGTTTCGCTTCAAACCTCTCTCCAATAAGATCCAAGAGGAGCGCCTGCTGCAGATCTGCGAGAAGGAGAACCTCAAGTACTCCAAAGAGGTAAAACCAGGACTACAGTGGGGCGGTTTACCCAGTAAGGGTGCCGATTTGACACACTCACTGAGTCTGTTGATGTCAGGGTATAGATGATTACCCTCTGTCTGTTGGTGTCAGGGTATAGATGATTACCGTCTGTCTGTTGATGTCAGGGTATAGATGCGTTGGTGAAGGTGTCTGAGGGCGACCTGCGGAAAGCCATCACCTTCCTCCAGAGCGCTGCCCGCCTCAACGTCGACAAGGAGATCACACACAGCGCCATCATCGAGATAGCCGGGGTGAGAGCTACACATCCAGCAGATGAACAGCAGGGCCTTCCCTTACATTCATAATCAAATTCACTTCATATCGGGGATGCTCAGATGTTGAGCTAGTGCATGTAAACACGATATCCTGTTTACAGCACTTGGGATGGTTCTCGTACAATCTGCATGCTATCTGCTTTACTAAATACAGTTGACTAAAGCAGATCATGTTCTTTAAATCAGAGGTTCTCAAACTTTTTTTTGCATCAAGGACTCCCTAAACTTACACAAATTAGACCACGGACCTCCATTTGATAAGATTTTGTCCCCAGCTAGGGTCCCCCATTTGATACGATTTTTTTCTTTTAGATGTTTTATTATCAAAAGTGTATGAAACCCATGACCAAAATAGTCATCCTTTCTGTCACTGTGTTATTTATGGATGGTATTATAGTGAAAATAAATCAAGGACATCTGGGGGTCCCCGGACCCCACTTTGAGAACCACTGCGTTAAATGGTTGCGGTTAGGGTCCGAGGCGGTGTTAGGTCCCTCTGGCCAATCTAACGCTTTGGCAACTGATCATGTTTACAATACATGTGTCAATTAATACAGGAATCAGGGTTATCTACAGGTTTCAGAAAGTCAGATTTAAGCTCAAACAAACTGACAAAACAAGCCTATTAATGTATGATTATGATGATAAGCCTGATTTTAAACAATTGTGATGATAATATATTAATTTGTTTGGATGGCAGGCGCTATAGATGTAAATATTATGTTTGTGTGTTCACTGTACAGTATATCCCCATGGTGTCGTGTGATGTTGCTTAAACTCAAAGCTATGAACACAACAGACTGTTAATCCTTCCACAAAAGTAGAATAGGATCAGCAATGTATCAGATTCATCAAGACACATCGCTAAACAAGAGTGGTTTCTTGAACATCAGGGTGAAGTCATACCTCTTCCATGGCCTCCAACCAGCAGATCTAAACATCATTGAACCTTTGAGAAGTAGATTTCTACCTCCTTCATGGCAAAGGCTGGACATGCCCCCTTATTAGATACTTCACATTCATATATCGATAGACTTTCCCCTGATTTTGTCGGCCCATATAACAGAATCTGAGCTGTCGTCACCATCACCAAACCTCTCTGCTGCTGGATGTGCTGGATTGAAGCCTGGTTGGACATGACAGATTAGCAGATTAGGGTTGGGGTTCATATTCCATGTAGCAAGGGACTGACACAGCTGTTGGTTCATACGGTATATGAGACTGGAGGAACTGGTCATCTCAAATTGTAACATCTGTCCCAGATTATGTCATGCCCTGAAGGGCCCACCACACACTTGAAACCTTGCTCCGCTAAAGTCCTATTGTGTGTGCTTGCTGCTGCTCTGTGTCCCGTAGGTCGTCCCTACCAAGATGATCGACAACCTGCTTGAAATCTGCTTCAAAGGAACGTTTGAGAAGCTCGAGGTGGCTGTGAGGGTAGGTGCTCCCACAATAGTCTTCTGTCAGGCACGTTAAGGCCAGGCACCACAGCTGAATAGGGACCACACAAGAAAAATAAATCTGAATGACATTTTATGTCGAGTATGGTTTTTGTATAATGACCCCATTTTATTTTTCATGCTCTCATTTTAATAAGTAACCAAGCAGCTGGTAATTTACAGTACAGAGGCATTGTTGTTGTTGCTGTTTTTTTGTTAGGAAACATGTCAAATTTGGTAGCCATATCTATAAGATTAAAGTGTTTTGCTTTTGCATTTGCATCACTATCACCTCTAATTGGTCTATCACCAATTAGTCTAATTGGTCTATCACCTCTAACAGGTCCCCCTGTTACAGAGACCTTGACTGGTCAAATATTCAGAGGGAGTCTTAATATCCACAGTGTTAAACTATGGAAGCAGCCTGTCAGTGAAGGTGTGTATGAGTGTTCTTATCACTGAGCTACGGGTTCGTATCAGGATCAGAAAATGACAGTTGTCCTCTGTTCACATCCAGATGCACTCTGATCCTCTGGAGCTTCTTCACTGGGAGAACAGTGACTGGATCTGAGCATGCTATGTATTCTCCATAATCCAGACTGTATCTGTTCCTCTGGACAGATTCCGCTGCCACACCCAGTTGCCAGACTGCACTGCCTCCAACCTTAACATCCCAGCTCCTGAGTTCCTGAGGTAAAGCCCTCTGATCCCAGGACAGCACAGTAGGGGGTTAAACCTCTCTGGGTTTTCAGGAAGCTGCTGTTTCTCTCCATATCTCACACGGTCAGATCTTCAGACAGGATGAGTTCTGGACAGGTAGCGTTTGGGTCCAGAATCACAGGAGTGGTGGAGACCATCTCCTTCATCTTGTCGCAGACTGTGAAGCTCACAGGTGCCCAGGTGTTTGGCCTTGTCTATCAGAGCTGTGGATCATCCAGCAGGGGGCGCCGGACTCTTACCCTTATAACCTTGTAGTTCTGCAG
This sequence comes from Poromitra crassiceps, assembly GCF_964638095.1. Lineage (NCBI taxonomy): Eukaryota > Metazoa > Chordata > Actinopteri > Beryciformes > Melamphaidae > Poromitra > Poromitra crassiceps. Next base: position 39,829,587 of record NC_139632.1, read on the forward strand.
GAATGAGACATCTTCAGCTTAAAGAGCTGCTATCTCTCTGCTCAGACCCTCAATCTTCTTCTTCATTGTCTGACTCTTCTGCTCCTCTTCCTCCCTCAGAGCAGTGGTCCTGGCCTCCTTTCTCTTGTAGGAACTGGTGAAACTTCTTAAACTCCTCCTTCATCTGCCTCTCTGTACATCGGGCCTGGACCTTAATGTGTTCTGCTTGTTTGATGACAGATTCCTTTAACTTCATTAAAGAACTTCCATTTATTCTTTAAGGGCTTCAGTGACTCCTGAAGTTCCTCCTTGTGAGGCCGTGCAGCTTCTTCGATGGGTCTGAATCTGTGGTCGGTGTGTGTTTTTGAATCTCGACAGACGAGACACACTGGCTGCTGATGGTCCAGACAGAAGAGTTTGAGTTTCTCAGTGCAGACTGACTGCAGAGAAGCTCAGATCCTGCTGAGTTACGAGGAGGATAACACTTTGTATTCGTTTCTCTGTCCACCAGCTTTGCAGACAGGCTTTACAGAAGCTGTGGCTACATGTGAGGAGGACAGGATCTTGAAAGATGTCATGGCATACGGGACAGGAGAGATCCTCCTCTGATATTGGATTGGATTAGCCTTTATTGTCTCCCATAGGAGAAATTTGTCTTGGGCATTCAAGAGAACAAACAGTAGGTGGCGTCATAGCACACCGACTCATACACACACACACATACACAGTACAATCAAACTACAATTAACATTCAATACCACTATCCCTACACATCAAAAACATACAGACCAAGATGATCTGATATTGCACAGCCCTTTGCAAAATAAATGTTACCCTTCCCCCCAAATAGGTTGAAATGAAAAAAACATTGCACCGGAAGACGTTTTCTCTCTGACTGAAGCCGAGAACTCACCAAAACACCAGTCAAACAGGAAGTGAGTCAGTCTGTGGTGTCGAGTGGTGTTTCTCTAGATCTCCTGCACACACTGTGCAGTCAGCAGCAGGTTGAGGCTGTTCATTGTGTGCACTCAGCAGCAGGTTGAGACAGTATTCTGTTCAGTGTGTGCAGTCAGCAGCAGGTTGAGGCAGTATTCCAGTATTCTGTTCAGTGTGTGCAGTCAGCAGCAGGTTGAGGCAGTATTCTGTTCAGTGCAGTCAGCAGCCAACTGAAGGCTGTTCATTGTGTGCACTCAGCAGCAGGTTGAGGCAGTATTCTGTTCAGTGCAGTCAGCAGCAGGTTGAGGCAGTATTCTGTTCAGTGTGTGCAGTCAGCAGCAGGTTGAGGCAGTATTCCAGTATTCCCTCCTGGAGCTGTCCTCCCTCAGTGGAAGGCGTGGGTTTGGTCTGTCTCTTCTCAGTGAGGAGAGGAGAGGGATAATGACAGCCTGTTTCCTGGTTTGTGAAGCAGATAAGGATCGGACCTTTGATTATCATGCTAATAATGATTAACAGTCGCTACTGTACCATGTGATTTGGCACGTGACTCAAGGCAGGGGTGGAGCTGTAGGGGGCCTGTGATTGGTCACCCCTGGTGCCAGGAGAATTTTGAGAAAATGGCTTTGCACTTTGTCTACTTGATGCAGCTAGTATAAAAATGTAGTTATTTTTGATGACTGTTTTGTATACTGTGTGGGGAAAAAACAAAACAAAATATAATTTATAAAAATTGACCACTTCAACCAACTTCACCTGTGGTGCCCTGCCTTAATAATACCACCGTAATGTAAGAATTCACCGCTGTTGACTTGAGCAATGGAATGTCCGAGGCTTCGTAGCTCACGACCTGTAGCTCACGACCTGTAGCACTCCTCCTCTCTCAGAACATGGTGGATGAAGGCTACGCAGCCACGCAGCTCCTGAACCAGCTCCATGAGGCCATCATCGAGAAGGACCTGAACGACAAGCAGAAGTCAGCCATCGCAGAGAAGATGGCGGTAAGTTAGCTGACACACAGCGCTCTTGAATGAAATGACAGTAGTTATTCAAGCAAACATTTCCCAGTTGCCAAACTTGATATTTTACTGTATTTATCTTTTATTTGGTTGTCTGATCTGATGTGTTGGGCAAGTTACTGAAAATTAGTCATTAGTTACAGTTGCTGCTAGTCATAATAAAAGTAATTAGTTACTAGGGAAAGTGACTTTTGCGTTACTTTCAAAGGTTTGCTTCGATTGTTTTATTAAAGACATACTGTCAAATGGTATTTATCATTGTACCTGCATGATGGGATACTTGAACATTGGCTTATTGGGGAGGCCTATAGACCATAGGCTCTGGCTGCGGCGCGTGGAGTGTTTTTTTGCCAGGCAGGGAGGCGGCGTCTCTCCGTGGACTAGGTCCGATGATCATAAACCGGATAATCAAGGGTAATTGAGTTACTCTCAATTTCAAAAAGTAATTATTTAGATGACTAGTTACTGTCAAAAGTAATTTAATTACAGTAGTAACTAGTTACTCCCAACACATGCTGATCTGAGCTTTTTTTATTTCTCTGCATGTGAAATTGGTTCATTCTCAGCCTCAGGTAATAAGTGTCCTCATGTCTGTCTGAAAGTTGACTCATCTTCTCTATCCTCCTGTTTCTCTCTCTGAAGCTCCTCCCCTCCTGTAATTATCTGCCTCATTTCCTGTCAGTGCAGTGAAGTATCACCAGGACAACAACAAACGGTGTACCAGAGTCCTCTCATTTTAGAAGGATGCTACAAGGACAGTGTTAATATGGTGACAACAACCATGAGGAATCATGAAGTCCCCCCTCACAGCCAATCAGTAACAAATATGTCGCCTTGTTATGACCTGTACGAGAGTGATCCATAGTCGATTCCATTCGGGAGAATATTTTTTAGTTCAGTTTTATATTAAATAAAAATTAAAAAAAATCTGTGTAGGGGTGTAAAAATATATGTATTTGTACCGGACCGGTTTAGGTTCAATATGCATTGCAAAATAAATAAGTACACTAAATAGAAATATGCAAAAAATACAATACAATAAAATTAAACAGTTCATCAGACATATCTCTGGTATTTCTACTTTTGTGCTGTATCGAAAATGTACCGAATCGTGACACCGTGTCGTATCAAACTGAACTGTGAATTTTGTGGAGCATTACACCCCTACTAGAGTGTATGTTAGGTATCCTGATGCCTTGTAAATAATTTAAATCTGTTTGTTTCCCTCCGTCTGTCTGTCAGGTGGTTGATAAGTGCCTGGTGGACGGAGCAGACGAGTACCTGCAGATGTTGAGTCTGTGTTCTATCATCATGCAGCAGGCCTCGCAGAACAACTAGTGCTCACCTCCAAACCAGCATCTCCTGTCCAGACGAGCACTGCGATCCACCTCAGAGAAGAGCAGGGTCCTCATGTCGACTCATACATGGACGAAGATCCCCTCTCCCACATGGTCGTGGTGGTTTTTCAGTTGAACTGAACTCATTCAATGTTGTCTACTTTAGTCCTGCCTCACTGAAGCCAGTGGATACCACAGGCTAGGCTAGTAGCACCTGTTACAGCTATCAACAAGTTTCTCTCTTCGTTCAGATGGCTCCGTTTCCTTTTCATGTCACCATTTACCGACAGATCTTTGTACACATTTTGTATTATTTTTGGACTGTAATAAAAAGTTGTTTGTATCTTCTTGTCAGTTTGTCTCTTATCAGTGTCCATTAAGGTTCTTTTTAAATACTTTACTCACTGTGATGTGCTAAATTGGATGTCTTTTTGTTTTTAAAGCAATCCCCACCTGCTCAAGGGACAACAGAAGAAATTAGCCTTTGTCGACAATCTTTTTTTTTATTGTATTCGATCATATTTGGTGTAGTATTGGCAAATATATTTGATAATTTCCTTCCACATAAAACTCAATTTGTCATGTCCATCTGTCTAATTGCCTGCCAGTCAAAACATCACATTGTCATTTCCCCCTGGTGTGGGTAAGTCTAAAATAATGTTTATAATGGTGGGGGGGGGGTGGAGATATAATATATATTATATAATATATATATATTACTTTCATGAAAGGAAATATATTGAGGTTTTATGGACATGATTTTTGACATTTTTAGTATGTAGGGCCTACACTACGTGATCATTTTCTCCTCCCATCTTTTCATTAGAATCTAATACCTGATGCACCTTTAGTCAGTAGGGAAGTCACAGCTTATTGCATTTATCACCTTTTCCATCATGAATCCCTCATTTTAACCAGTTTGTTCTTAACGGTTCCTTCTACCGGTCTAGCCACATTTCAGGTGTGTATCAATGTTCCCTCTCTTCAGAAGCCCTGGGCCATTACTGTACTTTCTGCCAGCTGACGAGCTGTTAAGAAGAGCACCGATCAATTATGGCATGATCCTCCTTTCTAATTGTTCTAAAAGGGTAAAAAGTTTGGCTTCCACTATAGTGGAGATATATTCCTGTAAAATGACCCATTTATAAAACGCCACAGAAGCTGTGTGTTTTTCAGCATGCAGTCACAGTATACGCACTCAGTAGCTTCCATCCTGAGACAAGTAAAAATAAACACGTTACCACAGTCCTTTTATTTTCAAACCAGTCCAATACAATTCAAAGTCAGCGGAGAGCTATACTACTGTGGAGACGCTATTCAGAGGAAAACACTTGGTCCCCTTTTAAATGCAAAAAAGATTAAATAGGTTAAACACATTGCACACGGAAAAAAAAAAATCGAAGTGTATCTAAGAAAGTGCTGAATACTGGGAGGCCATTTTACATCTGACCCCTTGATCCTATAGAGTAGCCTTATGTACGTCAGCTTCACGTAGTGGGCTGACTTCATGCAGCACTTATACCTCTTAGTCCATAAGTAGGTTATCAAACGGTAGAGAATATCTAATACATACGCCTGTATGGGCCTAGGAAAACAATACCTAAGAAAGAAGCACCCGTGAGAGCCCATCATCCTGTCTCCTTGTGAGAAACGAGGGGAGTGAGAACCACAAATATAACTCCGCAACCTTCGCTCAGACAGCATCTGAAATCCCGATCCGCTTTCAGCATTTCAGACCAAGTGATTCGATAACTTTCGCTTTCGATAAAAATAAGCACAATGCTCGTGTTTTATTCTGCAAAAAACAGCGCGCACCGCATTCAAAAGGAATCAAACTAAAAAAAACACGCCGGCCTGTCGAGTCGAGTCGATAAGAGCCTAAATCAGATCCGCCACATTCATCGGCATCTCCTGAACGGATGTGTTGTAAAAGGTCTCGATGTCGCGGAGGACTCGCTTGTCCTCCTCGGTGACAAAGTTGATGGCCACGCCCTTTCTGCCGAAACGGCCGCCACGTCCAATCCTGTCAGAGGAAGGGAAGGATGAAGAAAGTCACTCGCAAGAGAGTTACAGAGGAAATGAAGAAGAGTGTAGTTTACTGCATCATCACAGGTTTGTTCTCATCCGAAGATAATTCTGCGTCGATATTTTCTGTCAGTGTTTAAAATGGACAAGGCAAATAACACTTTATTCACATGCTATTCCAATGGCCAGGTAATACTGTACAAGTGGGAAATGGAAAAAAACAATTACAATTATTTTTAAATGTGTTAACTAGGGAACTGAGCCTTTACTCACTTTCCCCCTTTTTAAAATTCAACTCTAACCAAAGCGCATAAATCAGTGGTTATTTCATCTTAGTTGTACCGTCTCTTCCTACCTGTGGATGTAGTTCTCCCGGTTGGTGGGGAGGTCATAGTTAATGACCAAAGACACCTGCTGCACATCAATGCCACGAGCCTGCAGACAGACGGACACAACATTAGAATAAATAAATACTATACAAAATGCCCTAACGGCGACGTGCTTCAGAGGCACAGTGAGCTAGCCTGGTAAGCCACCCTGATCACGTGAACTCAAATTCTGTTTCGTTCTGCAGATCGGTCTGGTCGCCAGCCCGCCCACAGCGATGTCAGAAATGACAAAGTGCACAGGCCAATCAGGGACCTGCCTCTGTAGTTGACAACGTAACTGGCCAATCAGGGCTGGCACAACAGTAAGGGCAGCTCCCAAAGCAACGAGCGGTAACGTTAATTTAACGTGAGTAGAGTAGAACAGCCATAAGTGCAGTTATTGGAAAAGACGTTTTCAGCGTTCTTCCGAGTGGATTTGGATTTGATTTGGCACGCTGATTGGCTGGAGGAGTTGTTTGTCAAGGCAAGTTCTCCCGCCCACTGGAATCACTGTGGGCCAGACTGATCGACAGAACCAAACAATGTGAGATCATGTGATCAGTATGGTTTTACCATGCTAACTTAAACAGTGAGCCTCAGTGGATGTGAGAATGCCGTGTGTGTGTGTGTGTGTGTGTGTGTGTGTGTGTGTGTGTGTGTGTGTGTGTGTGTGTGTGTGAGCGTGCGTTTGTGTGAGCATGCGCGCTTGTGTGTGTGTGTGTGTGTGTGTGTGTGTGTGCATACCAGCAGATCAGTAGTGATGAGCACTCTGCTGGATCCGGATCTGAACTCTCTCATGATCACATCTCTCTCCTTCTGGTCCATGTCTCCATGCTGGGACAGCAGCACAAGCAGCAATGAGCAGGATTCCACATGTCGAGCAAAGGCACCAACACTGACAATGTCCCCCTGGGGCCAGCCATACTATGATCGCATCAACTCAAGAGTGATTTCTAACTGTTAACTTGAGAGCATAAATACTACAGCAGGTCAACCTTACAAGAACGTGGTTGGCAAGAGATATTTGATTGCAAGTTGACCAGTAAATGCAGCAGTGTATCATTCATGTTCATAAATGGCCAGAGGGAAAATCTAGACAGATATCTTAAAGTAAAAAAATATATTGTCAATAATTACAATATACTTTTTTTTTACATAGACGTTTTCCCCACGTTTATCTTGGAGCACTAGCTGCTAACCCTGCAATTTAAATGCATTTCCCATTTGGTAGAAAATCCAGTTTCCAGTTATATCTGGGTATCTGCAAGTTTCATAAAGTTTTGACAGTTGGAATGCCAGTTACAGTGAAATGTAAGATAGATTTACGGTACAAATTAAATAAATATGATAATGACAACTGCAGATCTATGATCCTATACGGTATATCTGTATGACATGGCTGATTTATCACCAGACAGACTAAACAGCAAACCAAGAAACCACAACATTTTTTAAAACCTGTCAAATTCAGGTTTAGAGTTGGAAGGCTATATTTTGACCTTTTAAGTCAGACCTTCGAAGCCCCGCCCACTCCACAGAGTTGAGTACTAGCTAGGTGAAGTCAAAGCAAGTGATCAGATTGGAGAAAAGACAATGTGCTTGAGCGTGATACTGCTTTGAAATACGCTGTCAAATATGATGACCGAGGGAAGGAGAGTGAGACTGACGGGGTTTAAAAATGAAGTGGCCCAAGTGCAGCATTACTTTGAAAGCAGTCATCTCTCACCAAGGCGGAGACAGTGAAGTCCCTGGCGTGCATCTTCTCCGTCAGCCAGTCCACCTTCCTCCGGGTGTTGAGGAAGATGACGGCCTGGGTGATGGTCAACGTCTCGTACAGATCACACAGAGTGTCCAGCTTCCACTCCTTTAACAAGGAGAGAGAGAGATACGCAGATAGTGTTTCCATCATTACCAAGTCAGAGTGCCTCCATGACCTAAAACATTTGAATCCCTCCTGGTTTGCTACTGTTCTTGATGAACGAATGGGTGAACCAAGCAGGAAAAATACACTCTGAAGGTAAAAAGAGTGGATATGGAGCAGCTCCCAATATTTACTGACTACACTTGCCACGTTTCAACCCAGACAGTAGGTCTTCATCAGGCAAAAGACAAACAAACACGCACAAACATTCACACCTGGAAGCTGACTAGTACAACCAGTCTGATTTCCTGGCCACTGAGCAGTTCTACTGGAGCGGTTGGGGTTTTTAACGGCCCTTGAGCGCTTACAAAAGAGCTGCTTTTTCACTTTCACCACCCAGATTTATCCTGCCGTTTCCAGGGATTGAACCAATGACCTTCTTCTGGTCACAAGCTCGCTTTTCTAACCTTTAGGCCATCACTGCCAAAATGGAAGGCAACATACCTTTTAGCAATGAGACGATGGTAGCTGGCAGCTTTCCAGCAGGGCTCGAGACTCACAACGTCCCCTCGTCCCGGGGATGATAAATTATGTATTTGGGACAAACAGAAATCCTCCGCGGGGTAGGTGGTTATTCATTTCCCCCAGAGTGCATCACTCTATATATGGAAGTGTATAGCATAGCCAGCCCCTCTACCCCCTGACGAAGGCCTTGTGCTGAAACACTGGTCAATTGATATCAAACAGTCGAGAGAAGAGCATGGCTACGTTTCTTTTCTAAATTGATATATGCCATTCTTTTAGGGCCATATGAAAGCCTTTTTAGTTTTTCCCAATTTATTCTTTTTTCCCCGCCCTTTTTTCATTTTAATTTTAGTTTAGGGGTTAGGATTGATATTTTGTTGTTGTTTTGATGACTTGGCTCTCTCAGACAGCCTCTTCGACATGTTTCTCAAAGTCAAAACCAATTTTACAATCATTAAATCATTTAGGTTACTACAATAATGAAGTCTACTTTTGATTTTGATAATTAGGCCTACTTTTATCAATTTCAGACAAATTATAGAAAATTCTACAATATCTCATGTTCTACAGTTGATTCAATTTTTATTAACAAATTCCATGATTCTGTCTGTTTTTTCCATTTTGCGGAAATCATCATCACTGTATTGCAACACCTCCGTCTCATCTTTGTGTGAGTTAACAGTAGGACTACGTGATTCAACACCTCCAGTGTTTCCCATACATAAAGGAATTTGTGGCGGGCCGCCACAAAAGGATTTTGACCGCCACAAGAAGATGATTCTGGCCAATACTTCTGTTATAGCATTTCAGTCTGGAATATGGAATATCTTTCAATAATCTATGATTTAGCTGCTAAATTGTCAAATACCGCCATCTGCTCGCTACCCAGGCACTTATGTATGTACTTAACCTAACTAACTTAACCTAACTAACTATCCGGTGTACACAACATTGTCAGCCTAAACTCCGGCTGACACCCCAAAAACCTACAATCCGCTACAGAAAAATGTATATTGTTTGTTTATTAACTGGCCCCTCGCCTTCTATCATGTCACGAAAGTGGCAAAGCAAGTTGAGTATCCCTGACCTATAGGGAGAAATTTTGTTTGTCATTGTAAACCCACAGCACAGTAATGATGACATGTTCTTCATAGATCTAGCCTTTTAATTTTCCTCTTATGCTTTCTCAAAGTACACCAAATTCATGCATTTTACTTTAAAATGTTTAAAGAAAATCTTGCGGGGGGGCATGCCCCCACACCCCCCTAGGGGGTCTGCGGTCCCCCACCACAAATACTCAAAATCCTGTGGGAAACACTGACATCCGTCTCATCTTTGTGTGAGTTAACAGTAGGACTACGTGATTCAACACCTCTGTCTCATCTTTGTGTGAGTTAACAGTAGGACTATGTGATTTAACACCTCTGTCTCATCTTTGTGTGAGTTAACAGTAGGACTACGTGATTCAACACCTCTGTCTCATCTTTGTGTGAGTTAACAGTAGGACTACGTGATTTAACACCTCCGTCTCATCTTTGTGTGAGTTAACAGTAGGACTATGTGATTTAACACCTCCGTCTCATCTTTGTGTGAGTTAACAGTAGGACTATGTGATTTAACACCTCTGTCTCATCTTTGTGTGAGTTAACAGTAGGACTATGTGATTTAACACCTCTGTCTCATCTTTGTGTGAGTTAACAGTAGGACTATGTGATTTAACACCTCCGTCTCATCTTTGTGTGAGTTAACAGTAGGACTGCGTGACTCCCTCCAGGCATTGGTTTTCTCTTAACAACCCATCCTCCACTCCCTCTTGTACCATCTGTCATCCCTCCATCCATCCATCCTCGCTCTCTCACCTCTCGTTCAACGCTGATGTAGAACTGCTTGATTCCCTCCAAGGTCAGTTCTTCCTTCTTGACCAGGATCTGAATCGGCCTTCTCATGAACTTCACGGTCACCTCCAGCACCTCGGCAGGCATGGTGGCCGACAGCAGCACCACCTAGTGGACAGACGGTCTTTACTAGGATTGACAAATGACTAGCGGGTGTCTAACGTCAACAACACTCTACATTTGTGTGCCTCAGGAAATAAATCGGTAGCAAGATCTGTGGACAATTATTGACCAAAATCATCTTATGACATCACTGATGATGTCATAGACACTGATGATATCATAGGCATTGTGACATCATTGTGATGTCATCAGTGGGTGATGTCATCAGTGATGCAAAGTTGGGCAATTGTGCGCACTGATGATGCCATAGGCATTGTGACATCAGTGATGTCACTTGTGCAATAGGCATTGTGACATCAGTGATGTCACTTGTGCAATTGTGATTTTTAGTTACATTCACTGATGACATCACAATGATGTCACAATATGTATGACAGCATCAGTGATGCAAAGTGCAAACAGTGCAGCAGACATCCCTCAACAGAAGTGGAACCCAAAACGGCACGCAAATTGGACTGGACAAAGCCAGATATAGGGCCCGCATGTGCTGGCCAAAAACTGCCACAGCCAGAAATTGGGGGAGAGGGGGGGGGAGGATTCCTTGCCAGTTTGAGCCTTGGGGAAGAACATACAAGTGGACCATAGTAATATAATTCAGATGAGAAGTATTGTATTTTCTTAAGGATCATATACCGGGGTTTTAGTCCATTTACTACACTGCACACGTACTTTACATTACTACCGACCATTTTCCAAAGCATGCCATACATTTTTAGATTTTGGAATATTTACTCTTTTTTTTTTTTACTTGATTTAATTCTGTTATGTTCAGGTGATAAATCTACCTTCAAATTGTTCTGCTGCTCCAGCTAGCCCAAGGTTAAGAAGCCATGGAGTGAACCTTTGAAGTTATAGTTTGTAAAACAATCTTTTCTTTGGGGGACTATTTTCTGGCAAAGACATACATTCTGTGTGGGTGTTCTCTGCATGGAAAGCAAGTTGATTTTTGTACTGTACTAAAATGATTGGAAATGTATTCAAGTCAAGCGAGTGTATCTATATCACAACGCAAGCATGTCTCAAAGAGCCTTTACATGCATATCATTATCATATACATAATATATCATCCTTTCTACTGTGGGAGGAAACTGCAGCACCTGGGGGCAACTCACACAAACAACGGAGAACATGGAGATTCCAAGCATCTAAAAACGTTATGTCTTGGAAAATGGTCGGTAGTAAATTAAACCAGATGTGAATTTTTAGCCAACTGAAACATGCAAAAACACCAGTATGGTCCCTTAAGCAAGATAGTAACAAAAGAGTAACCCTACAAACCCACAAGCCTGGGGTGTGCTCTCATACGCCAACCTTGTTTTTTTCTGATTTCCCCACCATTTTCTCCCCATCAGGGGAGAGTCGTAGACTAGCACCATGCTTCCTCCGACACATGCGCAGTTGCCAGCCGCTTCTCTTCACCCGACAACGGGGAGCTTCACCGGCAGGATGTAGCACGTGGGAGGATCACGCTATTCCCAACAGTGCCCTTGCACCCCGAACAGGCGCCCCGACCGACCAGAGGAGGCGCTAGTGCAGCGACCAGGGCACATACCCCTAATCCGGCTTCCCACCCACAGACACAGCCAATCGTGCCTGTATGGGTGGCCGACCAAGCCGGAGGTAACACGGGGGGGCGAACCTGCGACCCTCGTGTTAGTAGGCAGGGAATCTACCGCTACACTACCCGGACGCCCACCAACCTTTAGTTATTAATCCATGAACAATAAACACAAGCACAGATGGCAGAGGGCCGGGAAGTGTGCCAACTCTCTGCTGTTGGCATCAAAAATACAACAGCACCAAACCAGGCAGGTCCTGAGACATTGTGTGCCAATTAAAATACCCTCACGTTTCCTCAAATATGACACGTTGTTAAAAATTCATTTTGGCTATTGTCACTGATGACTTTTTTGGTTACTGCTCTTTCATAATGTAACTTAATTGACTTGTAGACAATTTCCCAATTCTCTTCTGATTTTGTATTCTATGACTATTCCAGATCTCCCCTGTCCTGACCGAATGTGGAGAAGCTAAAAAGGCAAGCAGGTAGCTGGGATTAAGGGCAATTTTTTCAGATGGAAATGCACTGTATGCAATCCCCAACTTCTCTCATGCACCCACTAACCAAACAAACACCTGTTCTACTGTCCAATGCAACTAAAGGAGGAAGGAAGACACACACACACACACACACACACACACACACACACAGCAGCAGCTTGAGTGAAGCTCAAACTCACTTGGATGTTGGATGTTAATTTTTGAAAGATCTCATAGATCTGATCCTTGAATCCTCGACTCAACATCTCATCGGCTTCATCCAAGACAAACATCTTGATGCGCTTAGGGGCTGAGGAACAGAATGAGAGGTCACCAGCTTGACTCAGATCTCCTCACCGACACCTCAATTACAAACAGTCGACACACACATCAACCTTGATGCAACAGCACTTTCATAATGCATAGACAAAGTCGATGTTTAGACAAAATAATGTTTTACCAAGATGCAAATAGTATTATTGCATTTAGGCTTTCAGTGACTTGTCTTCAGTAAACCCTTTTGTCTGCGATAAAATGGAAGTGGCGGCCATACTGTTTCCGGTCATATCTCTGTGAACATTTTAGAAGCCAAAATATCGCTTCTTGTCAACAAATCGACCAACAGATATCAAAGCTGATGGGCTTTATGGAAAGAGCGCGACTCGAACTGGTTAAAAGTTACTATCGTGGCGTTTTGAGCCTGCTGAAGATTTAGTTAGCAAACGTAGCTAATGACTAACAGCTAGCTAACGGCAGAGGGCATTTACTGTAAATATTGTATTATCTATCATAGGTAACTCGTCACACCATTATAATGTCTGATGTCATCGCCCATTTTTACCAACAGTTTTAATGCAAAATCTCTTTTAAATTTAAACACAATTGAACTGAAAAGCAAAGGAAAAAATATATAAATAAATAGCCTAACTAAAATGAATACTATAATTTTTTTATCTCAATTATCTTGTTTTCATAATTGTGGGAAGCCAATATTGAAATTGAGATTAAAATGTGATTAATTGCACAGCCCTAGTTTGTAATGACTGGAAAAAATAAATAAATAAAATCAATCTTCAAAATCTGATTATATTGTCTATGTATGCATGCAGCAGACTCATGTACCACATGTCAATTTCCATGACCTTCAATGTCAGAGGCAAATATATATGACTTTTGGCAGAACAGCCAAACAACCAGTACAGGAAGAGGGTAACACCTGCGATACATTTTTAACGTGTGCTAGTGTGCGATGCCGTTTCAGTGGTTCCCTACTCACAGATATAACCCCTGTTGAGCATATCGTAGACCCTTCCAGGAGTGCCCACGATGATGTGCGGCGCCTCGGCGTGGAGCTTCTGCATCTCGTTGCGGACGTTGGTGCCTCCGATGCAGGCGTGGCAGGTGGCTCCCATGTAATCGCCCAGGGCCAGGACCACCTTCTGAATCTACCAGACACAGACAGGACAATAGAGTAACCACAGGGATGACGTATTTTTGTAGTTGGAAGGCGGAATGGGGATTTTGCTTAAATGCATAAAATAAGGTCTGTGGTTAACAAAAGTTTATGGGAGGAGTAATTTGGGTTCAGCAAGGATAATATTCACAAATGTGAATCACTTTTATGACTTTTGGAACATAAATGCATTTTTAACACGATTTTTAGAAAACACTTCAAAGGGCATAAAAGTGATTCACGTTCACAAAGATTATCCTGCTGAACCCAAATGACCACAGCCATAAACTTTTGTTAAGCATCTTATTTTATGCATTTAAGTGAAATGCCCATTAAAAAAAAAACATTGACTTTCCCCCGTAAGATCACAGACACAGAGGCAGGAATCAACGGCAGAAAAAGCGGAAAGAGTATATCTTCAACACACAAGTATCGCAAACACTGAAAATCTTAGTCAAATGAATGCCTCGCAGCAGGAGTGTGAGTGTGTGTGTGTTTGGTGTGTTGCACAAACTGGCTTGCAGGCTAGTTAAATGACCAACTCATTTCAACCTGTTCCCATCAGTGTTGTGTCAAGTCATCTTTCTAGCTGATCCACACAAAATACCTTTTATTTTGAAAGGGGCAGAAGGGGAAAGAGTCTACTAGATGAATCGATATGCGGAAGCAGAGTTAATAGATACACCCCACTGCAGGCTCCACCAATAAATAAATATGCACTTATGACATCACTGATGAGTGACATCACTTCCGGGACAAGAATCGCAGAGCCCACTTGCTCCCTTTTAGTTATTGATGATGATGATGATTTATGTTTTTACTGCGCACAAAAAGAATGCTGAGCTGGTACAAACCATAGACACAAACTAGGCAGACAATTATTATAGTACGGTAGGTTATAATTACCTGCTTTTGAAAGTATGTGTGTCACTTTTTTTTTAATGAAAGCATCATAGCCGATTGCTATACTGTCAGGACGAACACATTTTCATGCTGAAAATTGACGCTCTGTGACTCTTGAGCTTGGAGACGTGCATCGGACGCAACATGAACTCCATTCCATTGACTTCAAAGGAAATATTTGAAATCCCTCCATTGTGGATGGCACTGATGGAAGCAGGACTTTGTGGCCTACCTGCTGTGTGGGCTCTCTGTGACCTACCTGCTGTGTGAGCTCTCTGTGGCCTACCTGCTGTGCGAGCTCTCTGTGACCTACCTGCTGTATGAGCTCTCTGGGGCCTACCTGCTGTATGAGCTCTCTCTCTGGCCTACCTGCTGTATGAGCTCTCTGTGACCTACCTGCTGTATGAGCTCTCTGTGACCTACCTGCTGTGTGAGCTCTCTGTGGCCTACCTGCTGTGTGAGCTCTCTGTGACCTACCTGCTGTGTGAGCTCTCTGTGGCCTACCTGCTGTGTGAGCTCTCTGTGACCTACCTGCTGTGTGAGCTCTCTGTGGCCTACCTGCTGTGCGAGCTCTCTCTCTGGCCTACCTGCTGTGTGAGCTCTCTCTCTGGCCTACCTGCTGTGTGAGCTCTCTGTGACCTACCTGCTGTGTGAGCTCTCTGGGGCCTACCTGCTGTATGAGCTCTCTGTGGCCTACCTGCTGTGTGAGCTCTCTGTGACCTACCTGCTGTGTGAGCTCTCTGTGGCCTACCTGCTGTGTGAGCTCTCTGTGACCTACCTGCTGTGTGAGCTCTCTCTGTGGCCTACCTGCTGTGTGAGCTCTCTGGGGCCTACCTGCTGTGTGAGCTCTCTCTCTGGCCTACCTGCTGTGTGAGCTCTCTGTGACCTACCTGCTGTGTGAGCTCTCTGTGGCCTACCTGCTGTGTGAGCTCTCTGTGACCTACCTGCTGTGTGAGCTCTCTGTGACCTACCTGCTGTGTGAGCTCTCTCTGTGGCCTACCTGCTGTGTGAGCTCTCTGGGGCCTACCTGCTGTGTGAGCTCTCTCTCTGGCCTACCTGCTGTGTGAGCTCTCTGTGACCTACCTGCTGTGTGAGCTCTCTGTGGCCTACCTGCTGTGTGAGCTCTCTGTGACCTACCTGCTGTGTGAGCTCTCTCTGTGGCCTACCTGCTGTGTGAGCTCTCTCTGGCCTACCTGCTGTGTGAGCTCTCTGTGGCCTACCTGCTGTGTGAGCTCTCTGTGGCCTACCTGCTGTGTGAGCTCTATGTGACCTACCTGCTGTGTGAGCTCTCTGTGGCCTACCTGCTGTGTGAGCTCTCTGTGGCCTACCTGCTGTGTGAGCTCTCTGTGGCCTACCTGCTGGGTGAGCTCTCTGTGACCTACCTGCTGTGTGAGCTCTCTCTGTGACCTACCTGCTGTGTGAGCTCTCTGTGGCCTGCCTGCTGTGTGAGCTCTCTGTGACCTACCTGCTGTGTGAGCTCTCTGTGGCCTACCTGCTGTGTGAGCTCTCTGTGGCCTACCTGCTGCTGTGTGAGCTCTCTGTGGCCTACCTGCTGTGTGAGCTCTCTCTGTGGCCTACCTGCTGTGTGAGCTCTCTCTGTGACCTACCTGCTGTGTGAGCTCTCTCTGTGGCCTACCTGCTGTGTGAGCTCTCTGTGACCTACCTGCTGTGTGAGCTCTCTGTGGCCTACCTGCTGTGTGAGCTCTCTGTGGCCTACCTGCTGTGTGAGCTCTCTGTGGCCTACCTGCTGTGTGAGCTCTCTGTGGCCTACCTGCTGTGTGAGCTCTCTGTGGCCTACCTGCTGTGTGAGCTCTCTCTGTGGCCTACCTGCTGTGTGAGCTCTCTGGGGCCTACCTGCTGTGTGAGCTCTCTGTGGCCTACCTGCTGTGTGAGCTCTCTGTGGCCTACCTGCTGTGTGAGCTCTCTCTGTGGCCTACCTGCTGTGTGAGCTCTCTGTGGCCTACCTGCTGTGTGAGCTCTCTGTGGCCTACCTGCTGTGTGAGCTCTCTGGGGCCTACCTGCTGTGTGAGCTCTCTGTGGCCTACCTGCTGTGTGAGCTCTCTGTGACCTACCTGCTGTGTGAGCTCTCTGTGACCTACCTGCTGTGTGAGCTCTCTGGGGCCTACCTGCTGTGTGAGCTCTCTCTGTGACCTACCTGCTGTGTGAGCTCTCTCTGTGGCCTACCTGCTGTGTGAGCTCCCTGTGGCCTACCTGCTGTGTGAGCTCTCTGTGGCCTACCTGCTGTGTGAGCTCTCTGTGACCTACTTGCTGTGTGAGCTCTCTGTGACCTACCTGCTGTGTGAGCTCTCTGGGGCCTACCTGCTGTGTGAGCTCTCTGTGGCCTACCTGCTGTGTGAGCTCTCTCTGTGACCTACCTGCTGTGTGAGCTCTCTCTGTGGCCTACCTGCTGTGTGAGCTCTCTGTGGCCTACCTGCTGTGTGAGCTCTCTGTGACCTACCTGCTGTGTGAGCTCTCTCTGTGGCCTACCTGCTGTGTGAGCTCTCTCTGGCCTACCTGCTGTGTGAGCTCTCTCTGTGGCCTACCTGCTGTGTGAGCTCTCTGTGACCTACCTGCTGTGTGAGCTCTCTGTGGCCTACCTGCTGTGTGAGCTCTCTGTGGCCTACCTGCTGTGTGAGCTCTCTCTGTGGCCTACCTGCTGTGTGAGCTCTCTCTGTGGCCTACCTGCTGTGTGAGCTCTCTGGGGCCTACCTGCTGTGTGAGCTCTCTGTGGCCTACCTGCTGTGTGAGCTCTCTGTGGCCTACCTGCTGTGTGAGCCCTCTGGGGCCTACCTGCTGTGTGAGCTCTCTGTGGCCTACCTGCTGTGTGAGCTCTCTGTGGCCTACCTGCTGTGTGAGCTCTCTGTGACCTACCTGCTGTGTGAGCTCTCTGTGGCCTACCTGCTGTGCGAGCTCTCTCTCTGGCCTACCTGCTGTGTGAGCTCTCTGTGGCCTACCTGCTGTGTGAGCTCTCTGTGGCCTACCTGCTGTGTGAGCTCTCTCTGTGGCCTACCTGCTGTGTGAGCTCTGTCTGTGGCCTACCTGCTGTGTGAGCTCTCTGTGGCCTACCTGCTGTGTGAGCTCTCTGTGGCCTACCTGCTGTGTGAGCTCTCTCTGTGGCCTACCTGCTGTGTGAGCTCTCTCTGTTGCCTACCTGCTGTGTGAGCTCTCTCTGTGGCCTACCTGCTGTGTGAGCTCTCTGTGGCCTACCTGCTGTGTGAGCTCTCTGGCCTACCTGCTGTGTGAGCTCTCTCTGGCCTACCTGCTGTGCGAGCTCTCTCTGGCCTACCTGCTGTGCGAGCTCCCTGGTAGGAGCGAGGACCAGGGCCTGAGTGCTGGATTCCTTCTCTTTATCCTTGGAATCACTGATCTCCAGCTGCTGCAGGATGGAGATGGCAAAGGTTGCCGTCTTCCCCGTTCCTGATTGGGCCTGGGCGATGACATCGAGGCCTGGGGGCGGGGTCAGGAGAAGAGGTCAGGAAAAGATAGGTGTGACAATGATGACAACAACCATCGATGTGTGAACAGCTGCTCAAACGGCAGTACTCTCGCCAACTTTCTCACCTTAGCATTTAGCAAAAGTCCTATACGTTGCAAGTTAAAAACAAAAACACTGCTCTGATATTCCTAAAACGTGCTATTCTTGTAAAGCAGATAAAACATTATAATGCTCTAGTGGAGCCAGTTGTTGACGTTTAATGCCCTGTTATTCTTGATCTATTACTTCTGAAACATGCTTAAATTCCTCTGCTTTCCATCCCAATACAAGCTCATTTATACATCCCTACAGTACAACGTTTCCCACAGGATTTAGTTGAGATTGTGGTGGGTGGCCCGGACCCCGGACCCGGAAGAACATTTTGTACAGTTTAAAGTTAAATGCATCAATCTGGTGCACTTTGAGAGCGAAAATTATTTACAAATTAGAGATTATAATGAGACAAATTAAGACTATGGCGGCCCACCATAGTTAGGTAATTAATAGGGATGGGCATCGAATTTCGAATAATCGTTGTTATTATCAAGATCGACTTTTATTATTGAAAGTCGAAATTCGTTTATTGAAAAAAAAAAAAAAAATTGTGAGTGAAATGTTGCATTGTGTCTCCCCTGATTCTAAGTATAGTCGAATCGCTTGGTTTGAGCAAGTAAAATTATTTTTATAAGCAACCTCTCCCTCTTCATGGGATTTCATCTGCCATTCATTTTTCCATAAACCTTGCTTAAAATGCTTATAAAAAATGTTTTACTTGCTCAAACCAAGCGATTCGACTATACTTAGAATCAGGGGAGACAATGCAACATTTCACTAAAAAAAGAAAAAATAATAAAAAAAAAGAAAAAAGAAAATCGAATTTCGATTAAAAGTCGACTTTGGCCAGCGAATTTCGAATAGTGTTTTTGCTAGAAATGCCCATCCCTAGTAATTAATGAGAAACAGTGCAGCAACACATGTTACTCTAACCTTTAATGCATGGAATGATCGCCCTTTGCTGGATGGCGGATGGCTTCTCAAAACCGTAGGCATAGATTCCTCTGAGAAGAGTCTCTCTCAGGTCCATGTCGTCAAAGTTCTCTGTGATCTCGGTCCAGTTGCTCTGAACAGCACAGAAATACACAAAGAGCTTCAATCCTGTGTTAAGGTGATCGATCAATAGTCTGTGTCATGGTATTATCGGGTGGAATTTGTGTGCGCGTGCACTGGTGCACTGTGAGCTAACCACTACAAATACAGTCTTTTCCAGGAAGTTACAACTAATGGGAATTTGATCTAAAAACACAAGAAGAAACGTTAGTGCTTTTTCAATTGATTGTTAAATAGCTGTAGTACGTTATGAGAATCAGCTAACAAGGTCAACAACAACAAAAAGACAAAAGACATTTTTCATTTTATTTGGACTTTTGGGAAGACTTAAAAGGGTGGGGGGGGGTTCATAACCTGTCAAGCCACTTGTATGTTATTATGTATCCTCTACTAGTAAGGGAACAGTTCGTTCTAAAAAGCCTGGTTGTCATGTTATGTACAGAAGCAGAGCCACTGCCTTAAGGATCCACTCCCAGTCCCATCCCCGCCTTTACAGCCACGACTCCATTGCCTCGTATATCTGCTTTCTTGTACTGTACATACCAAGCAAATATACACATCAGAGGGACTTGTTCTGCTTGTAATTTACAAGGTAAAATAACAGACTAACATTACAGTACCATGGATCACTGTTGAGATGTTCACCTAAATGACTAAATTAGATTGAATATATCAGTGGCTCAAGGCTCAAGTCTCAAAACTTGTGGAGATCATTTAGGCATTATTAAACTCACCTTATTTCCACATTCTGAAGGTTTCGGTAGGTTCAGATGGAACAACCTTAACATGTCGGAATCCTAGTTTGCATCAAAAAGTGAGCGGTTATTGTTTTAGGAGACAACGTTTGAGGAGAATCGGCTAGTTGTCTGGGACCTGACACCCGACGCATGCACACTGGCATCATTTCGTCTTCTACAGACAGTAGCCACAGCACCCGAACAGCAAAGATAGTCCGAAAGATGCCAGATGTAACACATTGCTCAACAAAAAGGCCCACAAGGGTAGAATCAGCGGAAACTTTTAACATGCCCAGGACCTCTAAATTAATTCGCTTTTCCAGCAGGATCACCAAATGATGCCAGTGTGCATGCGTCAGGCATCGTGTCCCAGACAACTAGCCGATACTCGTCAAGCTTTGTCGTTTAAAACAATAACCACTGACCTTGAGAAGCTACTAGGATTCTCATATGTTCAGGTTGTTCCATCTGACCCTACTGAAACCTTCAGAATGCAGAAATAAGGAGAGTTTAATGCCTGATACAGATTTCCACAGGTTTTATGGTCATAAGGAAAGAGGGATCCATTCTCTTGAGAATTGAGCCTGGGGGTAATTGTAGGCCTAACAGTCAAGGTCCTTACACATCGGGAGCATTTTTTTCGTGCGATTAATTCGCACGTCAATAATATTTTCCGAACCTACTGTATATCAGTCAATGCAACCGTGCATACCAACGGCGAAGTTTCGCTGAGCGTTATTGCGGCGTTTATTTTTTCGAACCACGGTCGATTTTTCAGAAATTCGCTTCCGACGTGTACACATCTGTGGCTGTAATTGACAGGTGGGTCAAAACTCTCATCCCAATTTCGTGCCGTAAATTCGCATCGCTTTTGATGTGTAAGGACTCTTACAAGCATGTTTGACTAGTCAGCCTACGGGCACTGGGGTCTCCTAATGGACCCTTTTCACAGTGGCCATTTTGTGTCGAAAAGGCAGGATAAACACAGGTGCAAGCAAAACAGTAATGAGGGTTTCCAACTTCCAATCATGGAAGTTGGAAACGCTCATTACTGTGCAAGCTGTTTTGCTTGCACCTGCTTTTTCAACACCTAATGGCCACTGTGAAAAGGGCCTATGGCAGGGTTACCAGTAACAGACTATACAGGTTTGCACCTCAGGGCTCCATTCCCCCCAACTTACACCAGCCATTTCTTATGTACAGTAAACTGTGTGTGTGTGTGTGTGTGTGTGTGTGTGTGTGTGTGTGTGTGTGTGTGTGTGTGTGTGTGTGTGTGTGTGTGTGTGTGCGTGCGTGCGTGCGTGCGTGCGTGCGTGCACGGGCAGAGGGCAGGACTGCCCAGACCAGGAAACAGGCAAGGCACTGGCCACATTTGGAGGAGGTGCCGTTTCCTTTATCCATAGACTCAGACTAGATATCATTATTCTGAAATTGTCCATTGTTTATGCATCTATTATTGTTTGTGTTCAAGGATTTCATGTCTAAATGTGAACACAAATAAAGATATTGAAGTGTGTGTGCGTGTTGACTCGCCTCAATGACACCATCAGGCTCCATCCCATCAGGGCCGTCTCCATGGCCTCCATGGTCGGTTTCTCTAGAGCTGATCAAGAAAAGACAGGTAGAACAAGGCTTGAAGAAATTAACGCAAACCAGCACAGAGCAGGTTTTTCCAACTGATTTGAGCACAGGGTGGCTAACGCTACCTCTCAAAATATCAAGTAACGTTAGGACAGTCAATATGTAACGTTTACAGCTACATTTGGTAATGACTAGAGAACTAATGCGTTTGTCATAGTAAATGACGTTATTGAGTTGGTGTGACGTCTTGCCTCTTGTATCAACAACAGACGAGACGTTTTAGTGGCCATAAAGCTAAACTGCTACTGGCTAGCTAGACATAACGTTAACTGCTCTGACCCTTTTTGACAGCCATAATGTAAAACATGTGTCAACACAAGAGATTTGTTTTTCTCTGAGAACCTGGCCAGATCGCCTGAGTCGTGGTATGCACAGACTGGCAGATTTGAGAATAACGTTACAAAACCCACCCAAAAATCACACACGCATAACGTAACGTTAGCATAGCTAAGCTAGCCAGGACTCTGTCTGCTCCGTTAAACGTCAGGCAAACTGACAGCTATAAATTATAGGCCGCTCAGAGCCCAGAGCTCACTGTAACTAAATAACACCGCAGCACTGCTGTTTGACTGCGAAGCGGGGGTGTTTTTACCTATTGTAGTCCGCAGTATCGCCTGACATGATCCGACCGAAGCTTCACACCTCGATTGAAAAGGAACGCATACTGCGCATGCGTCTCAGCACAGGCAGCCGGATCTACTGCTTCCGTTGAGTGAATGTGGGAAGGTGGGGAAACATACCACCACCACTGCAACAAAACATCTGTTATTATGATGATAAAACGTGTCACTTTATGCAACCAGTTTTATCCATGAGGCACCAGAGCATCCGCAATCCGCATGCGATACTGAGTACTATATACAGCAGCGGAGGGATATTGCAGCGAGGAATGAAGCTGTGAAGGGGTTTCCTAAAACTCACAGGGCAGCCTGAGGATACAGAGAATGGGAATGATGGAGATAGAATAGAAGATGCCCTACCCTACCCTACTCCAGTGTACACACACACACACACACACACACACACACACACACACACACACACACACACTATATATATATATATATATATATATATATATATATATATATATATATATATATATATATATATATATACACAGACACACACACACACACATACACACACACACACACACACACACACACACACAATACATCTAAATAAGCTACGTGTTAAATGTATTCTTTATTTCCTACACTGATCTATTCTAGTATACATTTGAATGGTCTATCTATTGTTCTTGGGAATGCATTT
This sequence comes from Poromitra crassiceps, assembly GCF_964638095.1. Taxonomy (NCBI): domain Eukaryota; kingdom Metazoa; phylum Chordata; class Actinopteri; order Beryciformes; family Melamphaidae; genus Poromitra; species Poromitra crassiceps. Next base: position 39,852,286 of record NC_139632.1, read on the forward strand.
GTTTAATTTTGTTGGTGGTCAGCTCTCTGCAGCGAAGCCTTTCCACTCTGCACTTATATAGACTCATGTTTGTAATATTGGTCTGTATGATTCTTGATTGGCATCAGTGTTTTCACCTGGATTGAGTTGTGTGATGTATAGGAGTGGTCCTCCTACTTCCTGCTTCATTCTGATGAAGACCCTTTAATCAAAACGTTAATAAACTGACCGGGAGCCAGCTAATCCAGTGTGCGGACTCTATTTCTCTCTCTTTTCTGCCTCTGTGAGTAGATGTGTGTGCTCTACTTTCCTCTACCTTTACCTACTTGGCCTTTACTATTATATTATTACTAGTGGATCCGTGGGAGTTGGACCCCCCTGGGAGTTAGACCCCGCCGGGTCTGGAGCACAACGGTCTCCAGGGCCTCCGGGACACACTCAAATTCATCATAAATCACAGATTCTTCTTCTGTGGTGTTTTACGGCAGTTGGCATCCTTTATGTTGTATTGCCGCCTCCCATTACCCCACCAGCTTCCCACCCACAGACACGGCCAATTGTGTCTGTGGGGGCGTCTGACCAAGCCGGGGGTGCTGCTGCCGGGAATTGAGTCTGGTGGTAGGCGAGTGCTTTTGCCTCTACACTACCCAGATGCCCCCCCATGTCACTGATATGTCACCAGTCACTTGAGCACTCAATGATGATGTCATCAGTGAGCGATATCACTCGAGCAGTCATTAGCGATGATGTCACCAGATGATGTCATCATCGCTTGAGTTACATCACATCATTAGGTAATTAGAGCAATCATTGGGTAATTAGGGCATACCTACCCAATTAAGAAATCTGGCTCCATTAGGTCACCCGCAGGGTCTTTACACTTCAAAGATTCAGCCGCATGTAAAATGGCATCGCTGTGGCCAAACACAATTCTGCTCGCACACAGACACTTCGCATTGTTATTTATATTATTATTATGATTAGTAGTAGTATTTGTCATCAAGTCTCTTGCACAATAGTCTTTATGACAGGTGCCTTGGTGGAGTAGATACTTTGAGGAAGAAGGGACACTGGCACACTGTCTTCACTTGCTGAGTAAAGATCATTTATACAAATTATCATTTATACAAATGGTCAAAGACCAAGTATATGCTGACAAATGGAATAAACATATCTGTATACAAAAGACAGGGCTCACAGTGACCAATCATCACAAACATGTCATTAGTGGCTCCACACCTCATGGCTCACTGACCAATCATCACAAACATTTCATTAGTGGCTACACACCTCGTGGCTCAGAGTGAACTCCACCTACAATTGGTAACAAGACATCCTTTGACCTCAATCAGATATATATGTATAATACATCTTGAAAATCTAAAAATCACATATTAGCTCAATAGCAAACTCAGTCAATCATTATTATCAATAAACACTAATAAACAGAGAAATATAGAAAAAAATATAACTATATTACATAAATTTCAATTCATGACATTACATCAAAGTCATAAGGATCGACTGAATACAGTGCTTGAGTGGAGACAATAAGAACAAAGGGCAACATCAGGGAAGAGCCATCATATAGGCCTACATTATAAGATCACATTGAGTAGTCTAATTCATAGTTAATCATTAACACCCCTAACACCCCCTCTCTTGGGCAGGCAAACCTTTTCTATACCAGTGAAACGAAATGTAGAAATATTATGGTTAAAGCAATTCAAATGAACTGCGGACTCAGTAACTCCGGACTTGGACTCAGGTAACGGAGACTCGACTCAGACTCGAGATATAGTAGTCTACAAGGGATCACACTTTTAATAGTGAACTTTATAACAGAACTCCGGATCCAAACTTAGGATGTGTCAATGTTGTGGTTACTGATTTCTCTCTCTCCTGTTGCTCTTTTTCCGTAAATCAGAACGGGTTTAAAGCCAAAGTAAAAGCCTCCTCAATACAATCAGACTAGTACTCTCTTCGTGCAAACCTGCAGACTTCATCTCTACAAATTTCTCAATAAAATCATCAGCGGAGGAACATACTCTTCTCAATCTATAGAATAGAGTCCCACAGGAAGGAGTCCGGAAGACCTGGGTGTTAGCGCTTCTGTTTCCTACATCTAAAAGTAAATAGGCCTTTTTCACAGCGGCCGTTTTGTGTCGAAAAGGCAGGGTAAACACAGGTGCAAGCAAAACATTCTTCAAAACATTATTATAAACACCATTCCATGAGTGGAAGTTGGAAACCCTCATTAATGTTTTGCTTGCACCTGTGTTTACTCTGCCTTTTTGACATAAAATGGCCACTGTGAAAACAGGCACATTGGATTTTTGTATAGAGATTTTTGTTTGTTAAATGCTTGAAATAAGGTCTGTGGTTAACAAAAGTTTATGAAACAGCAAACTTTGTATTCAGCAAGATAATCTTCACAAATGTGTTTTTTAAACACGATTTTCAGAAAAAGCTTTAAAAAAGTCATAAAGTGGTCCTGAAGTTTCATAAAATGTGTTAACCACAGACCTTATTCATGCATTTAACCAAAATTCCCATACAAAAATCCCATTGACTTTTACACATACTGTAGGAACCAGGAAGTGCAAGGACTTCTGGGTAAGCCTACAAAAATATGTCATCCCTGCAGTACTCTATAGACTTATAGGTAAAGACTTTTTAAGAGAAGTAGGATGGAGGCTAGTAGCCTGTAAGAGTGTATTTCTGTCCACTTATTTTTGGTATAGCCTAAAGTTCACAGTGACTAATAGACAGTAAGATTACAAACAATACTGTTTCACATTCAGATGTGTGTGTGAGTTTGTGATCTTGTCCAGAGTGAACCATCATTTCAGCAGCTGTCTTTCATCAGCTGTGTTTCTCTATCCCTCCTCTATTTGACACAGAGACACAGAGGAACCAGACCCAAACCAGAACCTAAATCCAATCACAGGATAAAGTGGCTCGGTGAATGTGGAGTGGAAGGTGTGGATATGGATCAGTGTGCCAGAGGAAACTCTGTAGAAGGACAGAGAGCCAGCAGGCCAGTCCAGATACACTGCTACTCTGTCAGAGCCAGAGGAGACGGGGGAACGTATGTCTGTTTCTCTGTTATTGTGATAGGCAAAGTAACTATCATCAGAACAGAGCAGACCCCAGGACTTTTCATTCGCTCCAATCCTGCAACCGTCACCCTCGCCACTCCTACTGATTCCTCTGTAAGTCACTCCTATATAAACCTCTCCTTCCCTCTCAACCTCCCAGTAACAGCGACCAGTCAGACCATTTCTACACAGCAGCTGATAACAGCAGTCAAATCTCTCTGGTTGATCAGGATATGGCTGCTCCTCTTTCACTGCTGTCACCTTTCTGTTGTCTTCAGAGAGGAAGAGGTTTCTGTGTGCTGTGTTTGGGTCCAGTGTGAGTTCACAGGCATCTGATGGAGAGAACAAGACTCAATACAGCAGCGGCTTCTTATCTAAAACACCTGCTGTGTTTATTATTAGTCCACTTATTAGCAGATTGATTGCTCATTTATTCATATAGTTTCATGATGACATATTTAAATAGAAATGGAATGTTTTCTTTGTTTTAATGAATCAAGCTAAATACACACTTACACTTCCTCAGACCTGGTTTCAACCTCTGCACTCCACCATGGTCCACACTGGTGGGAAGGGGGGGTAAAGTCAGACAGCATAACCTTTTTAGTAATGAACAAATAACCTTCATAACCTTCTGCACGAGTGATTTTCCAGATGGCGTTGCATATGCTGGTACTGGTACAACCTACCTCCGTTGGAACTCTTTCGGCTATGCTACCCTAGAAAGCGTTCCGTCTCCCTACATAGACTTGCATGCGACTTTCACTCCCAAGCTGTCTAAATCAGCGATACGGACGTATTTACAAGTGCCACAGAAACATTTCAAAGCCACGAGAAGAAGGGTTCATAGCTTCTCGACGTCGGGTTAGAAAGCTCGACGCTGCTCATAAATGCCTCTTTTCATCCGAAGTCTGTGCTGGTGATATTATTTTTTCCGGGGTAGAGCCCAGCCGTCACAGCACTCAACAGCACCACTATGGTCGAAAGTGCCCCACTTTGTAACAGTGAAGTTGGAAAAATATTGACAGATTCGCACTTCCCGGATCAATAGCTCATAAACGAAGCATTTGTACTGCACACACAAGGCCTCTTTCCCATCTTAGTAAGGTAGACAACGAGCTACAACCTCATTTTCACCTAAATGAGCGATCCTCCGAGCTCGACAAATAACATTGGTGTCTATGTGCTGCGGGCGGCGAGGCGAGTGCTTAGGGACCGTCCACAAAGTGCAACACAGATTACAAAAATATTCAATAAATTCACACTCATACTGTGTAGTGTCACCAAAACCATGTCACACATCAATGGGCTCCTGCTGGTTATACTACAGCAATAATTTTGGAAAAATATGATTTTTAATAATTTTAGTGAATCTTTATTGGAGAAATCATTAAATAACTTCACTCTTATACGGTGTAGTGTCACCAAAACCATGTCACACATCAATGGGCTCCTGCTGGTTATACTACAGCAATAATTTTGGAAAAATATGATTTTTAATAATTCTGGTGAATATTGGAGAAATCATTCAATAACGTCACTCTCATACAATGTAGTCTCACCAAAACCATGTCACACATCAATGGGCTCCTGCTGGTTATACTACAGCAATAATTTTAGAAAAATATGATTTTTAATAATTTTGGTGAATTTGTATTGGAGAAATCATTCAATAACGTCACTCTTATACTGTGTAGTGTCACCAAAACCATGTCACACATCAATGGGCTCCTGCTGGTTATACTACAGCAATAATTTTGGAAAAATATGATTTTTATTAATTTTGGTGAATTTGTATGGGAGAAATCATTCAATAACTTCACTCTTATACTGTGTAGTGTCACCAAAACCATGTCACACATCAATGGGCTCCTGCTGGTTATACTACAGCAATAATTTTGGAAAAATATGATTTTTAATAATTTTGGTGAATCTTTATTGGAGAAATCATTCAATAACGTCACTCTCATACAATGTAGTGTCACCAAAACCATGTCACACATCAATGGGCTCCTGCTGGTTATACTACAGCAATAAGTTTGGAAAAATCTGATTTTGAATAATTTTGGTGAATTTGTATGGGAGAAATCATTCAATAACTTCACTCTTATACTGTGTAGTGTCACCAAAACCATGTCACACATCAATGGGCTCCTGCTGGTTATACTACAGCAATAATTTTGGAAAAATATGATTTTTAATAATTCTGGTGAATCTTTATTGGAGAAATCATTCAATAACGTCACTCTCATACAATGTAGTCTCACCAAAACCATGTCACACATCAATGGGCTCCTGCTGGATATACTACAGCAATAATTTTAGAAAAATATGATTTTGAATAATTTTGGTGAATTTGTATTGGAGAAATCATTCAATAACTTCACTCTCATACTGTGTAGTGTCACCAACATCATGTCACACATCAATGGGCTCCTGCTGGTTATACTACAGCAATAATTTTGAAAGAATATGATTTTGAATAATTTTGGTGAATCTTTATTGGAGAAATCATTCAATAACGTCACTCTTATACAATGTAGTCTCACCAAAACCATGTCACACATCAATGGGCTCCTGCTGGTTATACTACAGCAATAATTTTGAAAAAATATGATTTTGAATAATTTTGGTAAATTTGTATTGGAGAAATCTTTCAATAACTTCACTCTCATACTGTGTAGTGTCACCAACATCATGTCACACATCAATGGGCTCCTGCTGGTTATACTACAGCAATAATTTTGAAAGAATATGATTTTGAATAATTTTGGTGAATCTTTATTGGAGAAATCATTCAATAACGTCACTCTTATACAATGTAGTCTCACCAAAACCATGTCACACATCAATGGGCTCCTGCTGGTTATACTACAGCAATAATTTTGGAAAAATATGATTTTGAATCATTTTGGTGAATTTGTATTGGAGAAATCATTCAATAACTTCACTATCATACTGTGTAGTGTCACCAACATCATGTCACACATCAATAGCCTCCAGCTGGTTATACTACAGCAATCATTTTGGAAAAATATGATTTTGAATAATTTTGGTGAATTTGTATTGGAGAAATCATTCAATAACGTCACTCTTATACTGTGTAGTGTCACCAAAACCATGTCACACATCAATGGGCTCCTGCTGGTTATACTACAGCAATCATTTTGGAAAAATATGATTTTGAATAATTTTGGTGAATTTGTATTGGAGAAATCATTCAATAACGTCACTCTTATACTGTGTAGTGTCACCAAAACCATGTCACACATCAATGGGCTCCTGCTGGTTATACTACAGCAATAAGTTTGGAAAAATATGATTTTGAATAATTTTGGTGAATCTTTATTGGAGAAATCATTCAATAACGTCACTCTTATACAATGTAGTCTCACCAAAACCATGTCACACATCAATGGGCTCCTGCTGGTTATACTACAGCAATACGTTTAGAAAAATATGATTTTGAATAATTTGGGTGAATTTCTATTGGAGAAATCATTCAATAACTTCACTCTTATACAATGTAGTCTCACCAAAACCATGTCACACATCAATGGGCTCCTGCTGGTTATACTACAGCAATAATTTTGGAAAAATATGATTTTGAATCATTTTGGTGAATTTGTATTGGAGAAATCATTCAATAACTTCACTATCATACTGTGTAGTGTCACCAACATCATGTCACACATCAATGGGCTCCTGCTGGTTATACTACAGCAATCATTTTGAAAAAATATGATTTTGAATAATTTTGGTGAATTTGTATTGGAGAAATCTTTCAATAACTTCACTCTCATACTGTGTAGTGTCACCAACATCATGTCACACATCAATGGGCTCCTGCTGGTTATACTACAGCAATAATTTTTGAAAAAATATGATTTTGAATAATTTTGGTGAATTTGTATTGGAGAAATCATTCAATAACTTCACTATCATACTGTGTAGTGTCACCAACATCATGTCACACATCAATAGCCTCCAGCTGGTTATACTACAGCAATCATTTTGGAAAAATATGATTTTGAATAATTTTGGTGAATTTGTATTGGAGAAATCATTCAATAACTTCACTCTCATACTGTGTAGTGTCACCAACATCATGTCACACATCAATGGGCTCCTGCTGGTTATACTACAGCAATAATTTTGAAAAAATATGATTTTGAATAATTTTGGTAAATTTGTATTGGAGAAATCTTTCAATAACTTCACTCTCATACTGTGTAGTGTCACCAACATCATGTCACACATCAATGGGCTCCTGCTGGTTATACTACAGCAATAATTTTGAAAAAATATGATTTTGAATAATTTTGGTAAATTTGTATTGGAGAAATCTTTCAATAACTTCACTCTCATACTGTGTAGTGTCACCAACATCATGTCACACATCAATAGCCTCCAGCTGGTTATACTACAGCAATCATTTTGGAAAAATATGATTTTGAATAATTTTGGTGAATTTGTATTGGAGAAATCATTCAATAACGTCACTCTTATACTGTGTAGTGTCACCAAAACCATGTCACACATCAATGGGCTCCTGCTGGTTATACTACAGCAATAATTTTGGAAAAATATGATTTTTAATAATTCTGGTGAATCTTTATTGGAGAAATCATTCAATAACGTCACTCTCATACAATGTAGTCTCACCAAAACCATGTCACACATCAATGGGCTCCTGCTGGTTATACTACAGCAATAATTTTAGAAAAATATGATTTTTAATAATTTTGGTGAATTTGTATTGGAGAAATCATTCAATAACGTCACTCTTATACTGTGTAGTGTCACCAAAACCATGTCACACATCAATGGGCTCCTGCTGGTTATACTACAGCAATAATTTTGGAAAAATATGATTTTTATTAATTTTGGTGAATTTGTATGGGAGAAATCATTCAATAACTTCACTCTTATACTGTGTAGTGTCACCAAAACCATGTCACACATCAATGGGCTCCTGCTGGTTATACTACAGCAATAATTTTGGAAAAATATGATTTTTAATAATTTTAGGGAATCTTTATTGGAGAAATCATTAAATAACTTCACTCTTATACTGTGTAGTGTCACCAAAACCATGTCACACATCAATGGGCTCCTGCTGGTTATACTACAGCAATAATTTTTGAAAAATATGATTTTTAATAATTCTGGTGAATCTTTATTGGAGAAATCATTCAATAACGTCACTCTCATACAATGTAGTCTCACCAAAACCATGTCACACATCAATGGGCTCCTGCTGGTTATACTACAGCAATAATTTTAGAAAAATATGATTTTTAATAATTTTGGTGAATTTGTATTGGAGAAATCATTCAATAACGTCACTCTTATACTGTGTAGTGTCACCAAAACCATGTCACACATCAATGGGCTCCTGCTGGTTATACTACAGCAATAATTTTGGAAAAATATGATTTTTATTAATTTTGGTGAATTTGTATGGGAGAAATCATTCAATAACTTCACTCTTATACTGTGTAGTGTCACCAAAACCATGTCACACATCAATGGGCTCCTGCTGGTTATACTACAGCAATACTTTTGGAAAAATATGATTTTTAATAATTTTGGTGAATCTTTATTGGAGAAATCATTCAATAACGTCACTCTCATACAATGTAGTGTCACCAAAACCATGTCACACATCAATGGGCTCCTGCTGGTTATACTACAGCAATAAGTTTGGAAAAATCTGATTTTGAATAATTTTGGTGAATTTGTATGGGAGAAATCATTCAATAACTTCACTCTTATACTGTGTAGTGTCACCAAAACCATGTCACACATCAATGGGCTCCTGCTGGTTATACTACAGCAATAATTTTGGAAAAATATGATTTTTAATAATTCTGGTGAATCTTTATTGGAGAAATCATTCAATAACGTCACTCTCATACAATGTAGTCTCACCAAAACCATGTCACACATCAATGGGCTCCTGCTGGATATACTACAGCAATAATTTTAGAAAAATATGATTTTGAATAATTTTGGTGAATTTGTATTGGAGAAATCATTCAATAACTTCACTCTCATACTGTGTAGTGTCACCAACATCATGTCACACATCAATGGGCTCCTGCTGGTTATACTACAGCAATAATTTTGAAAGAATATGATTTTGAATAATTTTGGTGAATCTTTATTGGAGAAATCATTCAATAACGTCACTCTTATACAATGTAGTCTCACCAAAACCATGTCACACATCAATGGGCTCCTGCTGGTTATACTACAGCAATAATTTTGGAAAAATATGATTTTTATTAATTTTGGTGAATTTGTATGGGAGAAATCATTCAATAACTTCACTCTTATACTGTGTAGTGTCACCAAAACCATGTCACACATCAATGGGCTCCTGCTGGTTATACTACAGCAATAATTTTTGAAAAATATGATTTTTAATAATTTTGGTGAATCTTTATTGGAGAAATCATTCAATAACGTCACTCTCATACAATGTAGTGTCACCAAAACCATGTCACACATCAATGGGCTCCTGCTGGTTATACTACAGCAATAAGTTTGGAAAAATCTGATTTTGAATAATTTTGGTGAATTTGTATTGGAGAAATCATTCACATCAATAGCCTCCAGCTGGTTATACTACACCAACACGTTTGGAAAAATATGATTTTACATAATTCTGGTGAATTTGTATTTGGACAGATATTCACTTGTCACCCTTAAGAGTGTATTACTATCAGTTCAACCACCAGGGGTCTCCTGCTGTTTATTATAAATGTGCCTTTGCCTAATCATGGGGTATTTTTTTATTTGTTTTCAGAATCAGAATCAGAATCAGAAAGACTTTAATGATCCCCGGGGGGAAATTGGGACAAGTTACAGTAGCTCGCTCACAGAACACACATAGCATAAAATAAACAGTAGTAAATGCAATATTAAGCAAATAAACGACATTATCCTATTTCATTGTTTATTGCACTTTTTTGATTGATTACTTTTTATCTGTTCTTCTTTTGTGTTTGTATCTGTCCATTTGGAAAGCACTTTGAATTGCCTGTGGGTATGAATTGTGCCATAAATAAAATTGCCTTGCCTCAGCTTGCCTTGCCTTGCCTTTCCTTGCTGGTCAAACTACAATACTTAGTTTGGATTATGTAAAATATTATTCAATAACTCCACTATAATACACTGTTGTGTCACCAACATGTCACACATCAAAGGACTCCAGTGGCTGTATACTACAACAGTTAGTTTGGAAAATGTACTTTTGCCATTTTTAGGTATTTCTATTTGGAAGAATATTCAATAACTTCACTCTAATATAGTGTAGTACCATCACAATCATATCAACCACCAGGGGTCTCCTGCTTGTTCTACTCCAACACTTAGTTTGGAAAAATATCCTTTTGCGTAATTCTGGTGAAATTTTATTGGGAATTATATTCAACTAGAAATCTAGTTTGCTGGGACTCCGGCCCGGTATTGTGTGTGTGAGGTATCGGTGGGTGGCGCGATGCCGAATAGCACGACATTTGACACTGAACTCTGTGAGGTCCCCCTAAGGCACACATGGGCAAAATGCAGCCCCAGGGCCGCCCCCGGCCCATGGACCATCTCAATCCGGCCCCCAATGTCCTCGAAGGAAAACAAAACAACCCCCAAAAAGTCAATAAAAGACTGCATTATGTTAATAAATCTCATTTGCTACAGCCATTTGATTTGTATCACTAGATATCAGGAGATTAACAGGAGAAATTACCAATCACAGCGGGAGCAAGGGTTAAAAATAGAGACTCCCATGAAAATCAGGAGTGTTGGCACTATGATGTCCAATGTGTGGCCTTTTGTTACTCTATGTAAGTCAGTAGTATGCCCTCTAAGGGAAAAAAATTGCCCACCCCTGCCCTAAGGGCACTCCTTGAGGTTGAAGTCGATCCGACGAATGGTTCTCGAGATAAACCACTTATTGTGTTCCCAGTAGGTGGCGCTATGCCGAATTGCATGAAGTTTGGCCTTGCAATCCATCAGGTCCCCCAAAGTGCACTCCCCAAGTTTGAAGTCGATCGGACAAACGGTTCTCAAGATAAACTGCTTTAAGTGTTTGCCAGTAGGTGGCGCTATGCCAAATTGCACGCAATTCGGCACTGCACTCCATCATGTCCCCTAGGCGCACTCCCCAAGTTTGAAGTCGATTGGACAAAGGGTTCTTGAGATAAACCGCTTTTTGTGTTTGCCAGTAGGTGGTGCTACGCGAGGCTGTGTGTGTGTGTGGGGGGGGGTGGGGTGGGGTGCGGTGGGGGGGGGGGGGGGGGCGTTTTCTGATACGTGACTCACAGACAGTTGCTGGTTAACACTTAGTTTGGAAAAAATATGCTACTGCATAATTTTGGGGCATTAAAAACAAAATTATATATTCATTATTCAATATTAAAATATTCAATAATGTCCCTTTTATACAGTGAGCAAAATCTCATCACAAAAATGGTATCCTATTGGTCAAAGTACAACATGTAGTTGGGGGGAAAAAACTGCTATTTTGGGAATGAGGGGGTTTGGAGTCCTATTTGCTTTTGCATGGCCACTGCATGGCCACTGCCTTTAAACCAATCAAATGAAGGATACAGAGGGTGACTAAGTCACTGTAGCCAATCAGGAGCTTGCAATTAAGCTCTACCTGCAATGATCACATGTGGAGCTGCTTCATGGCCACTGTCTTTAAACCAATCAAATGAAGGATGCAGAGGGTGACTAAGTCACTAGCCAATCAGGAGCAACTTTCAATTAAGCTCTAGTGATCAGATCAGCGATTTCACTCTACTGCAAAACCACCGCGATGGAGAGAGGATGCGTTTGGATTCCCTTCAATCTTTGCCTCAGTCCTGTTCTATAGTTATATGTAAGTAATAGTTTTGTTATAATATTATAATTAGTTCAGCTATGCATGTATACTTGTTGAGATCTTGCAATGTTACTGAAATTAAACTCCAAACAAATGTTTTTTTAATAGATGATCTAAAATAAATGGCATCCAAAGAGAAAGACACATGCTGTGCCAAAGCTACGTTTTAGAGAAAACTGGAAATGTTAATTGTGTTAATTACTGCACAAACTCACTTTATCTTGACTAGGGCTCTGCAAATTATATCTATCATGATATGAGACTCCAGATGTTATGGCCATATCTTGCGCCCAGTGCAAAGTGCAAGGGCTAGTTTCTACTGCCCAGTGGTAAATAATTAGGGGTTCAAGCCCCGAAGGGGCTGAAACCCTATTGTTTTTGTGCCGGTTTATTCTTGTTGTTTTCCATCTGCCTCAACGCAAATTCCCATGAGTTGGTAAATGGTAGAGACCTGAAATTTGGCCCAATGACAGATATTAGGTGCTAGTTTCTGCTCAAGAAACAGTTTTCGATCGGCCTGAAGGTGGCGCTATAATCAAAGGTTTTACGTTAAAGGCCATAACTTCCACGCCGTTTGTCCGATTTTCAAACTTTTTTTTTTCCAGATGTTCAGGTGAACCTGCTCTACAAATTTGCCTTAAGGACCCTTAAGGTCCGTCTGGAAAATCTTTGAGATATTTTGAAATGTTTGGAAAACACATTTTTGACATATCCTAGACCGTTTGACCAATTTCCACCAAAATCCCCATGAAGCATCTATGGACCAAGCTCTACAATCCTGAATTTTGGATTTTTGAAATCTACTTTCGTTTCGGAGATATTAATCGTTAAATTTGTGAGAGGGCGTGGCCTCTCAGCTAAATTGTCATAACTTCATGACCGATTAACGAATCCTCACGAAACTTGCTGGAGGTCTTTGGAGATCATCACAGACCATGTCTGTCAAATCTTGTGCAATTCGACCAAAATGGGGTGCCATAAACGCCAGAAATGGGCGTGGCCTAACACAAAAAAGGCCATAACTCCGCACCTGTTTGTCCAATGATCGTGAAACTTGGCAGATATATCAAGGAGGATGTCCTAGTCACAATCAGAAGTTTTCTCATCATTTGTGAAAGTGGGCGGAGTCTATGGTGTAAGCATGTAATAGCGGTAAATCAAGTCCATTCGCCTGATCGGTTGCAAACTTCTCAGCCTCATCTGGAATGGCATTTCTGACATGCTATTTCGCGATTTGACCAAAAGGGGGCGCCGCAGACATAACTAGTGGGCGTGGCCTAACATAAAATATGCTGTAACTTCACACCCATTTGTAACTCCCAGGCTGTTTCTCCAATTTTCAAACAACTTTTTTCCACACATTCACCTGAATGTGCTCTACAAATTTGCCTCAAGGACTGTTAGGTGTACAGTTTGCGCAAGGCTTGAACCCCTGCCATTGCTGCTTGCAGCTATATTAGGGTTTATTTTTGATTGGATTTATTTAAAAAAAAAATATATATATATATATATATATTATAATAATAAAAGAGAAACGAGGAGATTTTGAGTTCTATAAACTAGCAAAGATTTTGCCCTTGCACTGGACGTAAGACATCGCCCATAGATTTTGGATATTGTAATATCGTGATATGCAAAAGTGTTGTATTTTTCGGGTTTTAAAGGCTGCATTACTGGAAAAGTGATATCATTTTCTGAAGTAATCAGACTGTTGTAACTATTCTATTTACCTGTTTACCCAATAGTCATATTATTATTATCATTACTGATGATTATTTATCAAAAATCTCATTTTGTAAATATGTGATAGCACTAGTCAGCAATAGTCAGGGAAGCAAACACTGCATTTTATTTTGATCAGTCTTGTGCTTGTGAAATCTCACCTGTGGCTTTGCCTTAGAAGTGAACATTTAGCCCACTTCATAGAAGATAGAGATATATATTGTGTATCGCCATTCAGCCTAAACATACAGAGATATAACCCCCCCCCCCATATCGCCCAGCACTAATGTTCTTTGCTTTTACCCCCTTCCCTAAAGGTTAGAGACAATTTAAAGACAATGGGAAGACTCAAAAAAGGAAACACAGCCCAGAGAAAAGACTTATGGGCAGTGGTTGGTGGAATTGATGCTTTGGTCAGAACAATGAAGAGTGTTAACATTACCAAGAGAGATACAAGTTATTCCTCACAAATCTGGTCTGAACTCTCTATAACCCTATTTGGTCATGATGATAACAAAAACCGTCATTGGCTGTGGGTCATATGGACCAGAAATCGAAATGGAGTGAGGGATTTGATTATTCAACAACAGGAAAACTCATTACAGATTAACAAAGCCCAGGTAATCGTGAAAATAAATCCAAATGGTGAGACTAAGGAGCCATCAGTATGCAAGACAAAGGCACAAAAGAAAGGAGAAGAGATACATGTTGGAGAGGCATGTACTCTAGCCAGTGGGACAGAGGACCTGCCTCTGAGCACGAGTCACAATATTGAAGTATCAATATCAGAAGAGGGCACGGAAGAGAATGATGCCGAAGACGTGCAACAGATGATGTCTTCGCAGAGTGGAGTTCAAGTAGACGAATCAGTCACAGATGAAGACTCACACAAGAATGAAGAAGAAAATGCACAACAGAAGATGTCATTGCAGGGAGGAGTTCCACAAGTATCAGATGAGGATAGAGAAACGAATGAGACAGAAGACAAGCAACAGAATAAGTCGTTGAGGAGAAGAGTTGTAGTAGAGGAACAAGTATCAAATCAGGACGAGAGTGAGGCAGACGTACAGCAGAAGATGTCATTGCAAAGAGAAGCCCAACAAGAACATAAAAAGACATGGAACAGAAAACAATGGAGAAAGTTGCCAGTAGTATCAAAGAGGTTCACAATTACAGTGAATAGAAAGCAATGGCAAACAATTGTTCCACGGCCTGGTTCAACAAAACTAAAGCAACCATGGACCAACGTCCTGTACAACAGTTTCCGCAAGAAAAATCCATGTTGTACCCTTGCCTTCAAGAGCCAGCACATCAAAACTCCTCACAGTCGAAAAATAAATAGCCCATATTTAAACATCAGTGCAGTTTGTACATTCCCTTCCTGCAGTGCAACATACATTTTTAAAATGAATCGGAAACCAGTGGGAGACAGTAAAATATCTGTACTACAAAGAGGGAAAATCAAACACCAAAAAAGTGAACGAAAATTCAGACGAGCAGCATATACAAGAAGAGGGCGCATAGCAAGAGCCCTACATAAGGGAGTGAGTCAATTTTACTATGATAGACTTAAAAAAACACCTGTTGCTGAACTGATTTCGGGCAATATAACACGAAGTCTGAACAGAAATGTTCTTAAAGTAATTCGTTCAGAGGTTACCAAAAGGGAAAGAATTCATGATGATGTTTTTATGGAGATGCACCTCACTCAATCGATAATGAAGGAATGTGACTCAAACTTTCAGAAGATGCCAGGCTACATACAGCTCTTTCAAGTTGACCCCTTTGGAGTACACATGTACACTGAAACAGGAATAAGCATAGTTGTCCAACACCTGAGAAAGAAGACCCCACTGACCTTATACCTAGATGCTACAGGTAATGTTGCAGCCAAAGTTCCCGGTCAGACCAAAAGACTTCTTTACTACTGTCTCACTCTTCCTGGAGGTGGTCAGAATGCACCTCCCCTCCCAGTCTGTGAAATGCTGACAAATGAACACTCTATACCACCAATCACATTCTGGCTAATGCAGTTCCTCCGAAAACTGTCACAGTACACAAAAATAAGAGTGCATCAGGTTGAAACGGACTACAGCTGGGCACTACTCCAAAGTGTTCTTCTGTCATTCAACAGAGAGAACATCGTCAGCTACTTGGACAGGGCTTTTGATATTTGTGCAAAGCTGAAGACATGGAAGGACATTGGAAACTTTACAGTGCTACACATATGCTCTGCACATGTGCTCAAAGCTGTCACTCAGTCAATTGGGCGAAAAACGGAAGACAAAGGTTTGAAGGCTTTTGCAACATTTGCATTTGCCAGGTTGCAAAACACTACATCGATGACCACAGCACTCAAAATCTTCCGCTCACTGTGCACAGTATTAATTGGCAAACACAACACCAATACTGTCCAGATGCATTTGAAGGCCATGCAGCGCATAATAAAAGAATGTAAGATTCCCGACATAGAAGAGACAGAAACAGTACAAGACAGCCCCTTAGCACAGGAGGAAGACGATGAAGAAAGACGAAATGCCCACACAATTGTTGGCAGATCTCCTTTCACATACGAATTCAAGAAGGTCTTGGAGGAGGTACAGGGAGAGATTGGAAAAAATCATGCAGAGATCCCACATGAGGAAAACCCATACTTCTGCCCAGGGATTATTGATATCCTTTTTGAGAACTACCTGGGTATTTTCCCCCTTTGGAGTGGTCTGCTCTTGGGGAATTTGAAAAGGTACGCTTCTGACAAAGAAGATGACACCTTTGGCCCAAATAAAACAAGGGACACAAACTGCCATGTGGAGAGATGGTTTGGAATTGTCAAACACTCCATTCTGAACAAGCAGAGGCGACTGAGGCCAGGGACCTTTGTCAGAAAAATGTATGCATCTCTACAGGGGAGATACAGAGAGCACATTATGGCTCATAACCTCTCAGAGCAGTTACTCCTTAAACCCATGCTCCCAAAAGACATCTCTCAATCTCGGGAGGGTTGGGCAAAGAGAGACGGAGCCAAGCCCAACAGTGACAGCTCCAAATATTACACTGCTCCAACCACTGTCCCCATTCCAAAGAGAGCAGCAAAGTCAACTCGGAAGACTCTGAACACTGGTCAAGATTGTCAGAAAAGCAAAGATCCGAAGAGCAGAA
The DNA here is from genome assembly GCF_964638095.1 of Poromitra crassiceps. Classification (NCBI taxonomy): domain Eukaryota; kingdom Metazoa; phylum Chordata; class Actinopteri; order Beryciformes; family Melamphaidae; genus Poromitra; species Poromitra crassiceps. The sequence goes on from NC_139632.1 coordinate 39,869,140, forward strand.
ATGACCACACAAATAAACGGCCTGAGTGTGCAACAGAGGTAAATTTTTGCTATCACTAAAATGAAATGTCAGCTCTAAATTGATTAGCTAATCATTGTAATTTGTAGAGCCCAAAACCACTAATCATTGTCCAGAGCTATAACAAGCACAATACTGTATACCCTTTTCACAGTGGCCATTTTGTGTTGAAAAGGCAGGACCAACACAGGTGCAAGGAGAAGGCTAATGAGGGTTTCCAACTTCCATAATTGGAAGTTGGAAACCTTTATTAGTGTTCTGCTTGCAATTGTGTTTACCCTGCCTTTTCGACACAAAATGGCCACCGTGAAAAGGGTCTATCCTTCAAGCGCACGGTGCAGTGGTGTGATCATTCAGCATTATCCACTTCTATAGTCACTCCCTCTACAACCCCATTTCGCTTGCCCCCCCTTCCATGCCCCCTCACACCACCCATACCACCCTAATTAACCACTGCACCTACCCACCCCTCGAATGCTGACACTCCACCACCTTAACTATCCCGAGCTACAGCCCCCTTTCCCTTGCCGGCCCCCCTCCATATAAAATGTAATGACTTTGCAAATGCAATATGAAGTAATTACAGTTTTATTGTTCATATCCTTGTAGCTTGATGACCTTTGGACACGCGCACCAACTGAAGTTGTTGTGGCTGTCCTGAAACACGATGGACAGAAGCTGGATTTTCCCCTGAGACACAGAGAACTTCAGAGTTTGAGGCCTAATGAACTTCTCATCGGCGAGGCAGGTTTCTCATCCATCTGTTGATGCATCAAGCCTTTAAAACATTTATGTGAAAATGGCATGAGTTGTGATGCATAAAATAATATAATTTAGATTTTCAGTCCCGAAGGTCTGGATTGTGACTTCAGACAAGCCAGTCTAAGCCAAAGTATAAATGATACATTCTCAGTGGCGTAGGGTCATGACAGGCTGTCTTGGTTATGTCAGGTTGTCATAAGGAAGAGATTGACATGTCATGTTGTCTTGGTTAATTAATGTCAAGTAAAGTAAAGGTAAAGTCCCACTGATTGTCATACAATGTGTGAAATTTGTTCTCCGCATTTAACCCATGCCCTGGGGGAGCGGTGAGCAGCAGCGTGCGCCGCGCTCGGGAATCACATGGTGATTTAACCCCCCAATTCCAACCCTTTGATGCTGAGTGCCAAGCAGGGAGGCAAATGGGTCCCATTTTTATAGTCTTTTGTATGACTCGGCCGGGGATCGAACTCACGACCTCCCAGTCTCAGGTCGAACACTCAGACCACAAGGCCACTGAGCTGGTGTTGTCATAACCAAGACATCTCAAACATTGTCAACATTGCATAAAGAATGACAATTTAGTTAGTTAGTTAGTTCATTTATTGCTTTTTAAGAAATAATTGTTGCACTTAAAGGAGAATTTCGGTTTTCTTGAACCTGGACCCCTCTCCTCACATTAATTATGATCTGACGACTCACCCAGTGATCTCCGCAGCGTTTCTGGCCATCCTAGCGTTGTTTTGAGATCAATAGCGTCCAAGCCAGTCGTAAAATGGAGCTCCGAGGGGGCCAAGTGGCAGCCTGTCTTTCCTGCATCTAAATAGCCAGTTTTATTCCCGTTTTCGTCACATATCGTCATAATCTCATCCCTCAACAACCATCAGACTGATATTTCCCCCCGGGCTGTTCCCTGGAGTCTCCCAGGGATCAAATTACCTCATTCGTGATCTCGGTCACCAAGTCTCGTCAAGTCCCGCGATACTTTCCTATCCTAGGAAAATCCTACGAAATTCTCCTTTAATGACAACAGTCATAAACATTCATAACCTCCTTCATGTTCTTGTCAGGTGTCATGTCATGGCTATGACAGTGTCATGTCAGTCGTGATACTGCACCCTCAAGTAAAGTGTTACCAATGACTTACTTAGGAGGAAAATAGAGAGGTCATAGTCAGAGCAAACCATCGGAACCACGGATAGCGCTCTGACACTCTGTAACAGACAGCCAAAGTAAATGGTAAATGGTAAGATTTAAATGTCAAAACAAGCATCAGCACCTGAGAGAAGAGGACCCGTGGTTCAGAAATGTTAAAGGGATAGTTCACATTTTTTAAAGTCTAGCCCTATTTGCTACTTATCAATGATGATGTTAAAAGCTGCAATTAAAACCTGGAAATCTGTCAGTGTGCTCCAGTCCCCCCTTTGTTTCCTGGAGGTTTGCTGTCCTCAAGCTGAGAAGCACCTGATTCAGCTGCATTTTGCTGGCTGATGCGCAGAGAACCCTTTTTCTACATGACTTAACTTTACTCTCTACATTACCTGCAATTTTTTAGTGATTAATTTTCCCGTCAATTTCTCCAAAAGGTAATGGAATGTTACATTAGAGCCATCCTCAATTCAAAGGATACTGCAGGTGGTGCTGGCCGACAACTCTACCAAATAAATCACTACACCATGGGTGCAATTCTACATGGCACAAGACAGCAGATGGCCAGGCAAGGGTTAAAAGATGTGAGTATAACTATATATATACTATGTATAACTATAATCGTTTATTATTTTTTTATCACTTTGGTATTGTAGTCTGTATAGGGGTGTCAGTAGGCTTCGATAGGAGACTGAATGGTTCAAAATTGTTCAATTAATTAAAAAAAAATGTTCTTATTTCATTTACATTTTGTCAGGTTAAGTTTGATGACTATGATGGTGCCATTGGTTTTGTCAATGAAGGAAATGTGCACTGGCAGTTTGTGGTGAGTATATGTAATATGTGCCTTTACGGAATTGATGTATGGCTCATTGTTTGTGCATTAATAATCAAGTAAATACAACTAAATATACAGTACATTACTATATATATATAGAAATATATATCTATTTGATTTTTGATTGATTGATTTTCTTTATCATCAAGTGTCATGCTTCAAATGAAGCCCAGCCCACATGGGCTTACAGGACACTTTTACTGTTCATCATTTAAACAAACAATGATCAAAACATAAAACCAACAGAAACACCCAAAAAACATACAGTAAATTTGTACAGCATGAAAACCACCACCTGAACCTACTAAAGGGCTGTGCTTGCCTTCTATTCCAGGCCCTAGAAATCAAGTTAGCAGTCTTAAATACCTATATATATATATATATATATATATAGATATATTTCAATCATGAGAGGCCAGTTGGTAGGATTTAACAAACTTTATTTAGCAATCGGCATGAATGGCAAATACTTTGGCGTATGACTCTCTTGGACGGTGGCACTCCTCTTGAGGCGAGAGGAGGGCATCTGCATAGGCTAGGATAGGGGATTCCCCCAAACGGGTCCATCACTTTGCCTTACTTTGACTAGGCGCTAAGGAATAATTTTATGGTAAGATCTGGCCTTCAAATAGGCGTCTTACAGCAACAACTCGCTGCTGGAGCTTCCCAGTTTGGCCTGGCTTTTCACCTGCAGGCACCAATAATCTGACTGTACTTTTCTGGCCTTCAACCTTTCGCGACTTACAGCAATTTGCGGCTAGCGCTTCCCAACTCGGCCTGGCCTTTGACCTTGGTACATTAACAACTTTACTCGGCGCTTCCCAACTTGGCGCCTCCCAACTTGACCCCGACTGGGCTTCGCTTTTCAACTTGACGCTTCCCTGGCACCTCCCTGACTTTCACTTTCTGTCTTCTTTCTCTCTCTTTCCCCCAATGTATATATATATATATATATATATATATATATATATATACATATATTGTGTATATATAGGCCTATAGTGAAGTCTTCTTTCATTCACTATAACCCAAATTGTGAAACTCACTTCTAACTGATCCGGCAGCTGTCTATTCTCGCAATACTTTAATGGAATATGTTAAAAGATACCTTCTTGTACCGCAATAAAGCTTCTTTCACCCGTTCTGCCAAACACACGCTTGTCAAGATGACCATCCTGCCCATCTTTGATTACGGCGACACCATCTACAGAATGGCATCCCAGAGCGCCCGCTTTGCGTCAGCTTACGACTGGAACACTCTACAAAACACCCTCAAACTCACGGTCCTCTCATCGCTCACTGCTTTTAAGCAAAACCTGCAACAGATCCTAATTGACTGTTGTACCTGTTGACCTCCTCCCAACCACACACATACCCCCAGTCCCTCCTCTTCTCCCTTCCCTGCCCCTTCACCCCCTCCCTCCCTCCCTCACCCCTCCTCTTTCTCTCTCTTCCTCTCTCTCTCTCTCTCTCTCTCTCTCTCTCTCTCTCTCTCTCTCTCTCTCTCTCTCTCTCTCTCTCTCTCTCTCTCTCTCATATTGTTATTGTAGCCTGTGTTTGTATATAGTATGCTCCTATTACTACTGAAATGTTTTACTTGTATTTATATAACCTTGTTTTTTATTTCAGCCTCCCACCCCCTTCCCCCAAAAGGCCCTTGCTTTTTGTCAGGCTGCTTTTGTATATAACGCCACGTTCACACACACGCCTAGAGCGACGCTTTAAGCAACGCCTAAAATTTAGGCGTCCTTGTTAACAGACGAGAGCGTTCACACATACCGCTGCCACGCTGTGCTGAAGCCACGCTCGCGCTGTGCCTACGCTGCGCTGCATTTATCGTTTAGGCGTCTGTTCTATTTTTCAGCGTCTAGGCGCGCTGAACTGTCAAGCTGGCTGTTGTTTCTGATGGACTTGGGCCATATTTTCTACCGAGTTTGCCCAAAAGGGAGGGTGGAGCGCGAATTAACGAGTGCATAGTAGGAGAGCTGTCCTTCATGTGTTCCTCTATTAACATATTTTCTGTCAGATGTATATATACCCCCCCTGTCTCAATGCATGTATCACTCATGGTGTTGATGACTCATAGTCACATGATTACCCGAGGGAAAATAACAATTACAGCGGGCCAGGAAATAGACAGACATCCTCACTTGCACATTACAATAAAAAAGAGGACTCACCCATGCTATAAATCAGATCTGAAAAGTGTAAAAAAACCGCTGCTCATGTGTTCAGCGTAGCGCAGAGCGTGGCGTCCTGTGTGAACGAAAATAGGCGCCAGGCGTGCATGAAGCAATGCCGATATGCGTAGGCGTAGCTTAAAGCGTTGCTTAAGGCGTCGCTCAAGGCGTGTGTGTGAACCGGCCGTAAGAAATTGTTCTTACTTGCTTGCCTGGGTAAATAAAGGTTAAATAAATAAATAAATAAAAAATACCAATTTAAAAAGGCTTGTTAATTATTTTCTTTACTCACACTTGTCAAACTGTCATCTATGGTTTTTAAGTTTTACATATATAAAGCTTATTTTATTATTGGTGCTGTTGTTGCTGATTTGAAGATGGTATGGTTTAATGATATGCTTTTTCCAAACAGTATCTTCATGCTCTTTCAAACCACATCTTTGTGGTTGATCCTCTGCAAGGGAAAGATGAAGTTGAGGCCTCTAGAAAGGCTGGCGAGAGATTTGGGTAATATTAAATAGATTATGGCAAATCAATATGTTGCACACACATTTAGTAAAGCCATAGAGTAAGTGCAAATGTAAACCTAAATTGATTTCCATTTAATCCTGTAGAGAGTACTTCAAAATGCGCCGGAATAGACTGGGAAAGGAGGACTGGGTTGGCATCAAGTGGCAGCCTGGCAAGATAAACCACACCTTCCAGAAGGATGTCACCAGTTGTGGGATCTTTGTCATGCAGGTGATTATATGCAACATGTTGTTTTTCTTGTAAATAAAACAAGATGATCTTTTACTGTGCAGATCATACACATATGGTTCTTTTGCCATCTGTACAGATGGCCAAGATGACGGTGATGGAATTTCCAACGATACCGCAGAGGTTTAACATTGGCTCATCCCAAAAATTTCTTACAAAAGTAAGAAGAGACATGGCTGAAGCAATTCTCAAAGGATCAGGTATTGTCTGAAATATTGCATTAATATGCTGAAGACTCCCTACAAACGTAACAGTAATATACTTGGATTTTATTACTATTATCTATTATTACTTTTTTCCAGCTACAAAGGATGAGTACTGTTCCTTCTGTGGAGATAAGGCCCTGCCTAGCACTGCTGATGTTGCTGTTTGGGTGAGACTTTTACGGTTTAACGGTTTTAAAACATCAATAGTTAATCTGGAGTGAAATTCCTGGTAAAACATTAAAGTAATCAAATATTCTCTACTTAGAGGCCATTTACACCTGGCATTAACATGTGTTTTCGGCCATCAGATTGCAATCAGATTGTGTTTTATCACTTGAAAGTACAGGTGTAAACACGCATGCCAAAACGCATTGAAGAAGGATTGCAATCTGATCGGCCAAACCACCTCCGGAGGTGGTCAGGGATGCATTGTGTACACATTGTGTGCATTGTGTACACATTGTGGACCCCAGGAAGATTAGCTGTCGCCATGGCGTCAGCTAATGGGGATCCTTTCAATTAACAATAAACATTGAACACAAGTGTAAATGCAATGTGTCCTCTCAATCTGGATACAGCAACTTTATGCGGATTGAAAGGACAGCCTTTCTTCTGCCATCAGATTGCAATCTGTTAATGCAAGATGTAAATAGAATCAGGCTAATGTGGTCAAGTACAATCTGATTACAATCTGATGGCAGAAAACACATGTTAATGCCAGGTGTAAATGGCATCTTATATTCATTTACATTCCCTAAGTAAATATTGTCTTAATATGTTTATTTATCCAATGTAGATTCAGTGTGAAACTTGTGCAAGATGGTTTCACACACAATGCATTGGCATGACAGCAGCACAAATGCCAAACAAAGAGACCCCTTGGAATTGTGTGTTGTGCAGTATAGCCTAAAGAGGCTGCAGGTGAGTTGCAGGCTGCAGGGGGGCTTTCTCTCCGTTCCACCCACCCTGTGAGCTCCATGGCTGGCCACAGACACCCAGGACAGCCACCCCAACCTCCAGGCTGCCACTACCCAGCCCAGGTGCCTCTCTCCCGGCCACCAGACACCCAGGCCAGCCCCCCTACCACCACCCAACCACTACCCAGCCCAAGTGCCTCTCTCCCTGCCACCCGACACCCAGGCCAGCCCCCCTACCACCACCCAACCAATACCCAGCCCAGGTGCCTCTCTCCCTGCCACCAGACACCCAGCCCAGCCCCCCTACCACCACCCAACCAATACCCAGCCCAGGTGCCTCTGTCCAGGCCACCAGACACCCAGGCCAGCCCCCCTACCACCACCCAACCACTACCCAGCCCAGGTGCCTCTCTCCCTGCCACCAGACACCCATCCCAGCCCCCCTACCACCACCCAACCACTACCCAGCCCAGGTGCCTCTCTCCCTGCCACCAGACACCCAGGCCAGCCCCCCTACCACCACCCAGCCCAGGTGCATCTCTCCCTGCCACCAGACACCCAGGCCAGCCCCCCTACCACCACCCAACCACTACCCAGCCCAGGTGCCTCTCTCCCTGCCACCAGACACCCAGCCCAGCCCCCCTACCACCACCCAACCACTACCCAGCCCAGGTGCCTCTCTCCCTGCCACCAGACACCCAGCCCAGCCCCCCTACCACCACTCAACCACTACCCAGCCCAGGTGCCTCTCTCCCTGCCACCAGACACCCAGGCCAGCCCCCCTACCACCACCCAACCACTACCCAGCCCAGGTGCCTCTCTCCCTGCCACCAGACACCCAGGCCAGCCCCCCTACCACCACCCAGCCCAGGTGCATCTCTCCCTGCCACCAGACACCCAGGCCAGCCCCCCTACCACCACCCAACCACTACCCAGCCCAGGTGCCTCTCTCCCTGCCACCAGACACCCAGCCCAGCCCCCCTACCACCACCCAACCACTACGCAGCCCAGGTGCCTCTCTCCCTGCCACCAGACACCCAGCCCAGCCCCCCTACCACCACCCAACCACTACCCAGCCCAGGTGCCTCTCTCCCTGCCACCAGACACCCAGCCCAGCCCCCCTACCACCACCCAACCAATACCCAGCCCAGGTGCCTCTCTCCAGGCCACCAGACACCCAGGCCAGCCCCCCTACCACCACCCAACCACTACCCAGCCCAGGTGCCTCTCTCCCTGCCACCAGACACCCAGCCCAGCCCCCCTACCACCACCCAACCACTACCCAGCCCAGGTGCCTCTCTCCCTGCCACCAGACACCCAGCCCAGCCCCCCTACCACCACCCAACCAATACCCAGCCCAGGTGCCTCTGTCCAGGCCACCAGACACCCAGGCCAGCCCCCCTACCACCACCCAACCACTACCCAGCCCAGGTGCCTCTCTCCCTGCCACCAGACACCCAGCCCAGCCCCCCTACCACCACCCAACCACTACCCAGCCCAGGTGCCTCTCTCCCTGCCACCAGACACCCAGCCCAGCCCCCCTACCACCACCCAACCAATACCCAGCCCAGGTGCCTCTCTCCAGGCCACCAGACACCCAGGCCAGCCCCCCTACCACCACCCAACCAATACCCAGCCCAGGTGCCTCTCTCCAGGCCACCAGACACCCAGGCCAGCCCCCCTACCACCACCCAACCACTACCCAGCCCAGGTGCCTCTCTCCCTGCCACCAGACACCCAGCCCAGCCCCCCTACCACCACCCAACCACTACCCAGCCCAGGTGCCTCTCTCCCTGCCACCAGACACCCAGCCCAGCCCCCCTACCACCACCCAACCAATACCCAGCCCAGGTGCCTCTGTCCAGGCCACCAGACACCCAGGCCAGCCCCCCTACCACCACCCAACCACTACCCAGCCCAGGTGCCTCTCTCCCTGCCACCAGACACCCAGCCCAGCCCCCCTACCACCACCCAACCACTACCCAGCCCAGGTGCCTCTCTCCCTGCCACCAGACACCCAGCCCAGCCCCCCTACCACCACCCAACCAATACCCAGCCCAGGTGCCTCTCTCCAGGCCACCAGACACCCAGGCCAGCCCCCCTACCACCACCCAACCACTACCCAGCCCAGGTGCCTCTCTCCCTGCCACCAGACACCCAGCCCAGCCCCCCTACCACCACCCAACCACTACCCAGCCCAGGTGCCTCTCTCCCTGCCACCAGACACCCAGCCCAGCCCCCCTACCACCACCCAACCACTACCCAGCCCAGGTGCCTCTCTCCCTGCCACCAGACACCCAGCCCAGCCCCCCTACCACCACTCAACCACTACCCAGCCCAGGTGCCTCTCTCCCTGCCACCAGACACCCAGGCCAGCCCCCCTACCACCACCCAACCACTACCCAGCCCAGGTGCCTCTCTCCCTGCCACCAGACACCCAGCCCAGCCCCCCTACCACCACCCAACCAATACCCAGCCCAGGTGCCTCTCTCCAGGCCACCAGACACCCAGGCCAGCCCCCCTACCACCACCCAACCACTACCCAGCCCAGGTGCCTCTCTCCCTGCCACCAGACACCCAGCCCAGCCCCCCTACCACCACCCAACCACTACCCAGCCCAGGTGCCTCTCTCCCTGCCACCAGACACCCAGGCCAGCCCCCCTACCACCACCCAACCACTACCCAGCCCAGGTGCATCTCTCCCTGCCACCAGACACCCAGGCCAGCCCCCCTACCACCACCCATCCACTACCCAGCCCAGGCGCCTCTCTCCCTGCCACCAGACACCCAGAACAGCCCCCCTACCACCACCCAACCACTACCCAGCCCAGGTGCCTCTCTCCCTGCCACCCGACACCCAGGCCAGCCCCCCTACCACCACCCATCCACTACCCAGCCCAGGTGCCTCTCTCCCTGCCACCAGACACCCAGGCCAGCCCCCCTACCACCACCCATCCACTACCCAGCCCAGGTGCCTCTCTCCCTGCCACCAGACACCCAGGCCAGCCTCCCTACCACCACTCATCCACCAAGAAAAGTGAGAAAAGCCACATTTTAGCTTCTCTATGGATAACTTCCTTTTATATTCCTCTAAGCTCTATTCATTCGGATCGCCCCCCCCCCCCCCCCCCTCCCCGGACCCCGGGTAGGCAAACTACTGAGATAAGTGGCCCGGAGACCTTATCTTCCCTTCTGGCTAAGGGAGGTTTGACCTATCCCGGACTAATCTGACTTTCTACACCAATAGCGGAGGAAGAAAGGCTACCACAAAATAGTTCCTCTTACCCTTTAGGATCTGTGGAACTCTCAAAATTGTTTTGAAGAAGAAAAATAAAAAATAATGATCCACGGTTGTGTTATTGGGTTTTATATAAGATTGCAGTTTCCATTACAAAGCATACGAAACAATTCTCTGTCCAATTTTGTCCAATATACATGACATTATTGTCCAATACACATTCCCTTGTTAAGGATTACCACTGGCTTCAAATGATATTTCCTTCTTTACTGGGCACTATCTTAGTGCCCGTATTACTAGATAATTATGTTTTCTGTGAATCAACAAGCAGTGCCCATATTCCTAGATAATTCTGTTTTCGGTGGACCAACGAGCAGTAAGTAAGTACAGTAAGTATAAAAGTTATATTTGAATTCCCCATGATTAGGCAAAGGCACATTTATAATAAACGGCAGGAGACCCCTGGTGGTTGAACTGATAGTAATACACTCTTAAGGGTGACAAGTGAATATCTTTCCAAATAAAAATTTACCAAAATTATGCAAAATCATATTTTTCCAAGCTTATTGCTGTAGTATAACCAGCAGGAGCCCATTGACGTGTGACATGATTTTGGTGACACTACACAGTATGAGAGTGAAGTTATTGAATGATTTCTCCAATAGAAATTCACCCAAATTATTCAAAATCATATTTTTCTAAACGTATTGCTGTAGTATAACCAGCAGGAGCCCATTGATGTGTGACATGGTTTTGGTGAGACTACATTGTATAAGAGTGACGTTATTGAATGATTTCTCCAATAAAGATTCACCAAAATTATTCAAAATCATATTTTTCCAAACTTATTGCTGTAGTATAACCAGCAGGAGCCCATTGATGTGTGACATGGTTTTGGTGACACTACACAGTATAAGAGTGACGTTATTGAATGATTTCTCCAATACAAATTCACCAAAATTATTCAAAATCATATTTTTCCAAAATGATTGCTGTAGTATAACCAGCAGGAGCCCATTGATGTGTGACATGGTTTTGGTGACACTACACAGTATAAGAGTGACGTTATTGAATGATTTCTCCAATACAAATTCACCAAAATTATTCAAAATCATATTTTTCCAAAATGATTGCTGTAGTATAACCAGCTGGAGGCTATTGATGTGTGACATGATGTTGGTGACACTACACAGTATGATAGTGAAGTTATTGAATGATTTCTCCAATACAAATTCACCAAAATTATTCAAAATCATATTTTTTCAAAATTATTGCTGTAGTATAACCAGCAGGAGCCCATTGATGTGTGACATGATGTTGGTGACACTACACAGTATGAGAGTGAAGTTATTGAATGATTTCTCCAATACAAATTCACCAAAATTATTCAAAATCATATTTTTCCAAAATTATTGCTGTAGTATAACCAGCTGGAGGCTATTGATGTGTGACATGATGTTGGTGACACTACACAGTATGAGAGTGAAGTTATTGAATGATTTCTCCAATACAAATTCACCAAAATTATTCAAAATCATATTTTTCCAAAATGATTGCTGTAGTATAACCAGCTGGAGGCTATTGATGTGTGACATGATGTTGGTGACACTACACAGTATGATAGTGAAGTTATTGAATGATTTCTCCAATACAAATTCACCAAAATTATTCAAAATCATATTTTTTCAAAATTATTGCTGTAGTATAACCAGCAGGAGCCCATTGATGTGTGACATGATGTTGGTGACACTACACAGTATGAGAGTGAAGTTATTGAAAGATTTCTCCAATACAAATTCACCAAAATTATTCCAAATCATATTTTTTCAAAATGATTGCTGTAGTATAACCAGCAGGAGCCCATTGATGTGTGACATGATGTTGGTGACACTACACAGTATGAGAGTGAAGTTATTGAATGATTTCTCCAATACAAATTCACCAAAATGATTCAAAATCATATTTTTCCAAAATTATTGCTGTAGTATAACCAGCAGGAGCCCATTGATGTGTGACATGGTTTTGGTGAGACTACATTGTATAAGAGTGACGTTATTGAATGATTTCTCCAATAAAGATTCACCAAAATTATTCAAAATCATATTCTTTCAAAATTATTGCTGTAGTATAACCAGCAGGAGCCCATTGATGTGTGACATGATGTTGGTGACACTACACAGTATGAGAGTGAAGTTATTGAAAGATTTCTCCAATACAAATTTACCAAAATTATTCAAAATCATATTTTTTCAAAATTATTGCTGTAGTATAACCAGCAGGAGCCCATTGATGTGTGACATGATGTTGGTGACACTACACAGTATGAGAGTGAAGTTATTGAATGATTTCTCCAATACAAATTCACCAAAATTATTCAAAATCATATTTTTCCAAAATTATTGCTGTAGTATAACCAGCTGGAGGCTATTGATGTGTGACATGATGTTGGTGACACTACACAGTATGAGAGTGAAGTTATTGAATGATTTCTCCAATACAAATTCACCAAAATTATTCAAAATCATATTTTTCCAAAATGATTGCTGTAGTATAACCAGCTGGAGGCTATTGATGTGTGACATGATGTTGGTGACACTACACAGTATGATAGTGAAGTTATTGAATGATTTCTCCAATACAAATTCACCAAAATTATTCAAAATCATATTTTTTCAAAATTATTGCTGTAGTATAACCAGCAGGAGCCCATTGATGTGTGACATGATGTTGGTGACACTACACAGTATGAGAGTGAAGTTATTGAAAGATTTCTCCAATACAAATTCACCAAAATTATTCCAAATCATATTTTTTCAAAATGATTGCTGTAGTATAACCAGCAGGAGCCCATTTATGTGTGACATGATGTTGGTGACACTACACAGTATGAGAGTGAAGTTATTGAATGATTTCTCCAATACAAATTCACCAAAATGATTCAAAATCATATTTTTCCGAAATTATTGCTGTAGTATAACCAGCAGGAGCCCATTGATGTGTGACAGGGTTTTGGTGAGACTACATTGTATAAGAGTGACGTTATTGAATGATTTCTCCAATAAAGATTCACCAAAATTATTCAAAATCATATTCTTTCAAAATTATTGCTGTAGTATAACCAGCAGGAGCCCATTGATGTGTGACATGATGTTGGTGACACTACACAGTATGAGAGTGAAGTTATTGAAAGATTTCTCCAATACAAATTTACCAAAATTATTCAAAATCATATTTTTTCAAAATTATTGCTGTAGTATAACCAGCAGGAGCCCATTGATGTGTGACATGATGTTGGTGACACTACACAGTATGAGAGTGAAGTTATTGAATGATTTCTCCAATACAAATTCACTAAAATTATTCAAAATCATATTTTTCCAAAATTATTGCTGTAGTATAACCAGCTGGAGGCTATTGATGTGTGACATGATGTTGGTGACACTACACAGTATGAGAGTGAAGTTATTGAATGATTTCTCCAATACAAATTCACCAAAATTAATAAAAATCATATTTTTCCAAAATTATTGCTGTAGTATAACCAGCTGGAGGCTATTGATGTGTGACATGATGTTGGTGACACTACACAGTATGAGAGTGAAGTTATTGAATGATTTCTCCAATACAAATTCACCAAAATTATTCAAAATCATATTTTTCTAAAATTATTGCTGTAGTATAACCAGCAGGAGCCCATTGATGTGTGACATGGTTTTGGTGACACTACACAGTATAAGAGTGAAGTTATTGAATGATTTCTCCCATACAAATTCACCAAAATTAATAAAAATCATATTTTTCCAAAATTATTGCTGTAGTATAACCAGCAGGAGCCCATTGATGTGTGACATGGTTTTGGTGACACTACACAGTATAAGAGTGACGTTATTGAATGATTTCTCCAATACAAATTCACCAAAATTATTCAAAATCATATTTTTCTAAAATTATTGCTGTAGTATAACCAGCAGGAGCCCATTGATGTGTGACATGGTTTTGGTGAGACTACATTGTATGAGTGACGTTATTGAATGATTTCTCCAATAAAGATTCACCAGAATTATTAAAAATCATATTTTTCCAAAATTATTGCTGTAGTATAACCAGCAGGAGCCCATTGATGTGTGACATGGTTTTGGTGACACTACACAGTATAAGAGTGAAGTTATTGAATGATTTCTCCCATACAAATTCACCAAAATTATTCAAAATCAGATTTTTCCAAACTTATTGCTGTAGTATAACCAGCAGGAGCCCATTGATGTGTGACATGGTTTTGGTGACACTACATTGTATGAGTGACGTTATTGAATGATTTCTCCAATAAAGATTCACCAGAATTATTAAAAATCATATTTTTCCAAAATTATTGCTGTAGTATAACCAGCAGGAGCCCATTGATGTGTGACATGGTTTTGGTGACACTACACAGTATAAGAGTGAAGTTATTGAATGATTTCTCCCATACAAATTCACCAAAATTATTCAAAATCAGATTTTTCCAAACTTATTGCTGTAGTATAACCAGCAGGAGCCCATTGATGTGTGACATGGTTTTGGTGACACTACACAGTATAAGAGTGACGTTATTGAATGATTTCTCCAATACAAATTCACCAAAATTATAAAAAATCATATTTTTCTAAAATTATTGCTGTAGTATAACCAGCAGGAGCCCATTGATGTGTGACATGGTTTTGGTGAGACTACATTGTATGAGAGTGACGTTATTGAATGATTTCTCCAATAAAGATTCACCAGAATTATTAAAAATCATATTTTTCCAAAATTATTGCTGTAGTATAACCAGCAGGAGCCCATTGATGTGTGACATGGTTTTGGTGACACTACACAGTATAAGAGTGAAGTTATTGAATGATTTCTCCCATACAAATTCACCAAAATTATTCAAAATCAGATTTTTCCAAACTTATTGCTGTAGTATAACCAGCAGGAGCCCATTGATGTGTGACATGGTTTTGGTGACACTACATTGTATGAGAGTGACGTTATTGAATGATTTCTCCAATAAAGATTCACCAAAATTATTAAAAATCATATTTTTCCAAAATTATTGCTGTAGTATAACCAGCAGGAGCCCATTGATGTGTGACATGGTTTTGGTGACACTACACAGTATAAGAGTGAAGTTATTGAATGATTTCTCCCATACAAATTCACCAAAATTAATAAAAATCATATTTTTCCAAAATTATTGCTGTAGTATAACCAGCAGGAGCCCATTGATGTGTGACATGGTTTTGGTGACACTACACAGTATAAGAGTGACGTTATTGAATGATTTCTCCAATACAAATTCACCAAAATTATTAAAAATCATATTTTTCTAAAATTATTGCTGTAGTATAACCAGCAGGAGCCCATTGATGTGTGACATGGTTTTGGTGAGACTACATTGTATGAGAGTGACGTTATTGAATGATTTCTCCAATAAAGATTCACCAGAATTATTAAAAATCATATTTTTCCAAAATTATTGCTGTAGTATAACCAGCAGGAGCCCATTGATGTGTGACATGGTTTTGGTGACACTACACAGTATAAGAGTGAAGTTATTTAATGATTTCTCCAATAAAGATTCACTAAAATTATTAAAAATCATATTTTTCCAAAATTATTGCTGTAGTATAACCAGCAGGAGCCCATTGATGTGTGACATGGTTTTGGTGACACTACACAGTATAAGAGTGAAGTTATTGAATGATTTCTCCCATACAAATTCACCAAAATTAATAAAAATCATATTTTTCCAAAATTATTGCTGTAGTATAACCAGCAGGAGCCCATTGATGTGTGACATGGTTTTGGTGACACTACACAGTATGAGTGTGAATTTATTGAATATTTTTGTAATCTGTGTTGCACTTTGTGGACGGTCCCTAAGCACTCGCCTCGCCGCCCGCAGCACATAGACACCAATGTTATTTGTCGAGCTCGGAGGATCGCTCATTTAGGTGAAAATGAGGTTGTAGCTCGTTGTCTACCTTACTAAGATGGGAAAGAGGCCTTGTGTGTGCAGTACAAATGCTTCGTTTATGAGCTATTGATCCGGGAAGCGCGAATCTGTCAATATTTTTCCAACTTTACCCAACTCAGTGATTAAGTATCTTTACAGCCTGGACCGAAACATGGTTTTGGTCTATAGAGCTAACTTCACCTTTCCATAACAACTGTAGGGGGGTCATTTGTTATATAATTTTCCCGCGTGGACTAAAATGGACGATATAAAAGGGGGTGATTGACAGGTCACCTGTCCAGTGATCGTGCAGCTTGCCAATCACGGAACAACAGCAGGCGGAGCTGCGGCTCTGGGAAACCCCCATCTCACGTGAGCTGCGCAAAGACCCCAAGATGGCGACAGTCAACACTTTGCTGTAAAACGTCAGTCCAAAAAATAGTGTATGGTCCATATTATTTATGTCAGTGGTTCCGACACAATCTAGCTGCAGTGCGGATGCAGCCAGTCTCACGGAGAAAATGTGTGCGACTCTCAGCCTTCTACCAGATTTTGCCTCTCCATACCTGAGAGAGTCCAGTCTCCAGTTTGGATCCTCCAGTCCAGCAGAGAGTAGCTTCACTCGTGAGGTGCCTGGATGATTGTAGCTCAGGTCCAGCTCTCTCAGATGGGAGGGGTTGGAGCTCAGAGCTGAAGCCAGAGAAGCACAGCCTTCCTCTGTGAGCAGACAGCCTGGCATCCTGCACATGCACGCAGGAAGGAGAGGGTGAAAATAAAAATTTAAATAGGCTAAAAAAATACATGTTGCTGTGGATGTGAACATGTAATTAATTAAATGCATTTCCATATATTTCAATTCATGGTTCTGTGTGTTGTTTGGATTTATTGGTAGTTTACTAATTAAGATGTCATTGTCATGGCAATTCATGTATATTCTGAGAATATTGGGTCCCAACAACAAATTTATCTTTTGCATCCCAAGCTGAAAAAGTTAGGCAATCAACCCCTGCCCTAAACAATTTATTTTATGTGCATAATAAACTGAACCTTGTAAGGCAGCTGGATTCACGTGAGATGCACTTGTGAAAACAAAAACATTTGGCAGCGTCAGGTTAACTTGACAATCAACTTATAAATTGCATCGTTTGTTGAACATTTGTTAAAAAAAGGAGAAGCCTGTTGAAACCAATCTTGTTGACACTCAGTTGATACAAAATTTCACAGGCTGGATGCGTAGCCCATTGGTTCTCAAATGGGGGTCCGGGGACCCCCAGGGGTCAGTGGCACTTTGCAAGGGGGTCCGCGAAAAGTTTTCAGGAAAATAAAAATAAAGACTTTTCTTTTTTTGCAAAAGCTTCATAGTTCAACGAAAATATTTTATGCTTTAAATCTAAATGGTTCATGGATTACATTCTAATCTAACAAACCTATCAATTTAAAAGTCAAGCACGTTACTGTGGAAACAATTAAGCTTAGCAAAAATCACAAATCAGAATGAGGGGGTCCCCAGTATATTTTCTATCTTGTAAGGGGTCCTTGGCTGAAAAACATTTGAGAACCTCTGGCGTAGCCCAGCAAACATTTTCACGTATAACGACCGTCTGCTGCACGTCAAACCACTACATCTAGTCAGGGTCTAATTATATATTCTGAATGGAAATCTTAGCGACGTAATTCCTCTACTTCCCCACAACGTGTCCAGATTCAACGATTTTTGAAAGACAAAAGATTGCACCTCATGCGGGATTCGATCCTGCGGCGCCGGCTTCGCAGTCATGTGTCTTATCCATTAGGCCACCGAATTAGTTACAAATGCTACGGATTTGGTCATATATAGAGATACTTAACATTGAGCACTTTGCATTTTGACGGTCCCGACTGGAAGTTGCGTTGATAGGCTAGCTGCCTCGCTAATTCTGTTTCATGATTTCAACCAGCGATGAGACAGGTATATTTATATCATTCACGATAATGTAACCAACGTGACTTTAGCAGACAGCATAGCACATCCAAAACCCACAACACTGCGTTTAGTTACGGCAAGAGAAATGGGACAATATAGCCTACCACAGGATTCAGGAAGTTTGTGATAAATACAAGCCCATAGCAAGAGACACTTGCACTTATATGACATAAACGTGTTTTCATATTAAAAAAAGAAAAGGGCGTTCAATAAAAGTCGTCATTGCAGGTGGAGTGCATGTCACACTGTGAGTATCTGATCACACAACAGGTAAATTGTCAATCAAATGTCATTTGATTCAACAAAAACACAAAAGACACATACATGTGGTGTTTTCAAAGCAATATGAGGTCAATATTTTTTGTTTTGAAGTGACAGTCTAAACGTTACTTTGGAGGAATGTGGAGAGAACGTCAGACTTAGATGGTAGATGCCAAACCACAATTCTATCGTCTGGTGATGTCGCGGTCAAGACGATGTTTGCTGGGAGGCTACCCATGTGTACCTGAACTTTTGCACTTACATAGCGGGGAGCCTTGCTAGAGCTTCCTCCCAGTGGCTCCCACAGACCACCAAAGAAGTTCTCAGAAACTTCACACACATACTTAGCTTGAGATACTAGTACTACGTACACTGCACTCTCCAAAATACCTGCAGCACTATACACTCTCAGCAAGTTACAGGCAGCATCCAGACCACCGCCACTGCTACTGCAGTCCTTCAAGTGAACACGAAACAGACATGAGGCCACGACCATCTTCTCTTTCCCTTCAGACTTTTCCTACCATAATCGTGCAGAATAATTAGTCAGTGGAAATGCAGATGTCTCAATCTCTCCCGACATGTCGTTTGAGCCTCAGTCTCGTCCAACATTTTTCATAAAACACCTGTCAACACTTAATTGATTGATTAACACTTACATAAAACAGATTAAACCTATACCAAAGAGCGTGGAAGGAAATAGCCGACACTCTGATGTATTTTTGGAAACAGAGAGGCGCTGCGGTCATGCCAAAGCAGCACCGCCGCCATATTCCCCCCTAAAATCAGCCCCCCTTGCGTCAACAACAGCAGCACAATGCAGGCAGAGAGGACACCATGGCCGGGAAGGAGAATTTAAAGTTGAAAAATAAGCAATGTTTTATGTTCAATAATTAACTGCAGAAACTGACAGTAAACAAGATGCCTTTCATCATTTCCCCAAAGACCCTGGAAGGTCATTTATTCACAAACGTGACTCCGCCTGTTATTGTCAAGTTATTATCAGGTTGTTATGGGTGGGGTAGATTTACATGATTGCAAATTCTACATTGACATTTTAGTTTTTTTCGAATCTAGAAATGGTCTGGATATACTGTTGTAGTCAGTGAATTTTCACAGCAACTGTGATGCAGCTTTAATATAAGGACCAATAATGTAAGCAGAGAAATCCTACACAGGTCAGATTTTTACTGACATTAACCGGCATCAGGATTTAAATAAATTGAACAGATTGAAGAGTCCTGACCTGAGAGACTGTTTTGAGAGTCTCAAATCAATTGGGGTGAGGGGAAACAACAGTAAATGGATCTTGCCTGAGAGTTTCCAGTCTACAATGTGGACTCCCCAGGCCAGCAGAGCAGATCTTACCTGAGAGTTTCCAGTCTACAATGTGGACTCCCCAGGCCAGCAGAGAGCAGATCCACACCTGAATCTTCCAAGTCATTGTTACTCAGGTCCAGCTCTCTCAGACTAGAGGACTGGGAGCTGAGAACTGAGGCCAGAGCTTCACAGCTTCTCTCTGACAGCTTACAGCCACCCAGTCTGAAGTAGAATTAGTGATGAAGACAAAGAACATTGAGAACATATCTTTTTTCTGTATACTGATTTGGTTAAATACATCCACCAAATGGGATACTGTATGCTAATGTCATGCTTTACAAAAAGCATGCTTTACATGAAGCAGATTTACAGTCTTTTAAAATTCCACAATCTAGGGAAGCTCATGGCAAAAGTGTTTTCACCTTCAGTCTTCTTCAGATGTAAAACTTGCAGTCAATTGAAAAGAAAAAAGACAGTAAATGTATCATACCTGAGAGTTTCCAGTCTACAGTGTGGACTCCCCAGTCCAGCAGAGAGCAGCTCCACACCTGAATCCTGCAGCTGATTGTTACTCAGGTCCAACTTTCTCAGACTAGAGGACTGGGAGCTGAGAACTGACGACAGCTCCTGACAGCATTTCTCTGTGAGCTGGTTTTGATTCAACCTGACAAAATTAATAGAAACATTTTACCTCCCAGAGCCACTCACTCTCTGTGAGCAGGAAGGGGTTTAGTGTCTTACTCCAAGACATTTTGACAGGGAACATGTTTCAGAGTTCAAACACTCTGACACACAATTTGAATACAATTAAAGGAACAGAGTATAAAATAATATGAATACAACACAATACATTTACCATACAGGCCTAATACCATATACGATGTTATAATATATTGTTAACACAAAGGCATCATAACCTGATCTAACCTGAGAGTTTGCAGTCTACAATGTGGACTCCCCAGTCCAGCAGAGAGCAGCTCCACTCCTGAATCCTGCACATTGTTGTTACCCAAGTCCAGCTCTCTCAGACTAGAGGACTGGGAGGTGAGAACTGAGGCCAGAGCTTCACAGCTTCTCTCTGACAGCTGACAGTCACTCAGCCTGAAGAAGAATTTGTAATAAAGACAAACAAGATCTTTGAAAATGTATCCATGCCCCTCTGTATGAATATTCTGTTTAATACTCTATCTCTATCATAATCTTTGATAATGTCAGTTTTTGATTATGGTGATGTGATTTACATGTATGCCTCTCCTTCCGTCTTAAAGCCTCTTGATGCTGTATATCATAGCGCTCTGCGTTTTATTACAGGTGATGCTTTCAGTACACATCATTGTATTCTGTACGAAAATGTGGGTTGGTCCTCCCTGTTGGAGCGTAGAGATCAGCACTGTCTCATATTTATTTATAAAGCATTAATTGGGAAACTTCCATCTTACCTATCCTCACTCCTTTCTTGTAACAGTGGAGGTTATCAAACACGATCGCAGTCCTATATCAGACTGTCTGTCCCACGGGTGCGGACCAAACAAGGAAAGACCGCTTTTTCTTGGTTCGCCCCCAACAAATGGAATGTGCTCCAGGAAAACTTAAAAATGGATCACTTGATCCCGCTTGCTTCTTTTAAAGCACTTTTAGAAAGCATTCCTCGTAGGGTGTGTTCATGTTTTCTTTGAAATTATTTAATTATGCTCTTGTTGTTTTTATTGTCTGTCTTGTTAACCTGCAATTTTGTAAATGCTGTATATGTTCTTTGTCCACCAGGGCTCCCTTGTAAATGAGAGATTGCTCTCAAGGGACTCTCCCTGTATAAATAAAGGTAAAATAAAAAAAATAAAAAAATACATGTAGGAGCCATTTTGCTTGTTTTATAAAAGAACTACAAGGCGCCTAGTTTGGGGCGCGTGATGACGCAATCACTGTGCGTCGGACAGCAAGACTGATTTTGATTTGACACACCTGCGGCTGGCTGGGTTTGAGACGCCAGACAGATAATGTTTGTCAGCCGCAAGTACCAAGTAACTCGCAAGTAAACCGCACGCAAACGCTTTAGTATTTTGTTTGGAACTAAAGTCGCCTTTTGTTGAACGTTTAAGAAATCCACATCATGTTTTAGATGCATGCATCGAGCCTTATTTTTGTTAATGTAGCTAGTAGCATGCACTTCCACACTCATACACCTTGCCAAGACCTACCTACAGACCTTCAATCAAGCCATCGCATCAAGTAAGTGAACCAGTTGGATTAGCGTTTTGGAAACAAGTCCGTCTTAAAAACGTCTCCCTGTTGAAAGTCGTAACAATACATTGGATCTATTCAGTTTTCTATGCACTTACACAGATCTATTGGAGGCTTTGACCACTGGAAGCAGCCTCAGAAGACCCTCCTCTGACGCAGAGTACTTCTGCAGGTCAAAAACGTCCAGGTCTTCTTCGGATGACAGTAAGATGAAGACCAGAGCCAACCACTGAGAAGGGGAGAGTTTCTTCCTGGAGAGACTTCCTGATCTCAGGTACAGTTGGATCTCCTCCACTAGAGAACGGTCATTCAGCTCATTCAGACAATGGAACAGATTGATGCTTCTCTCTGGAGATGGATTCTCCCTGACCTTCTCCTTGATGTACTGGACTGTTTCCTGATTGGTCTGTGAGCTACTTCCTGTCTGTGTCAGCAGGCCTCGTAGCAGAGTCTGATTGGTCTGCAGCGATAGACCCAGGAGGAAGCGGAGGAACAAGTCCAGGTGTCCATTTGGACTCTGTAAGGCCTTGTCCACAGCACTCTGGCAGAGGTGAATTACCTGAGATTTGTCTCTGGAGGTTGATTGTGGTTCTGACAGTAGATTGACCCCAGAGTCAATGAACGAGACAATGACATACACAGCAGCCATAAACTCCTGAATGCTCAGATGGACAAAGCAGAAGACCTGGTCCTGGTATAGCCCACGCTCCTCTTTAAAGATCTGTGTGAACACACCCGAGTACACCGAGGCTGCTTTGATATCGATGCCACACTCTGTCAGGTCAGCTTCATAGAAGATCAGGTTGCCATTCTTCAGCTGCTCAAAAGCCAGTTTCCCCAGAGAGAGAATCATCTTCCTGCTCTCTGTAGTCCAGAGTGGATCTGTCTCAGCTCTCCCATGATACTTGACATTCTGCAGTTTAGACTGAACCACGAGGAAGTGGATGTACATCTCAGTCAGGGTCTTGGGCAGGTCTCCTCTCTCACTGGTTTTCCACACATGCTCCAGAACTGTAGCAGTGATCCAGCAGAAGACTGGGATGTGGCACATGATGTGAATGGTTCGTGATGTCTTGATGTGGGAGATGATTCTGCTGGCCTGCTCCTCATCTCTGAATCTCTTCTGGAAGTACTCCTCCTTCTGACGGACATTGAAGCCTCTCACCTCTGTCACCACGTCAACACACTCAGGAGGGATCTGATTGGCTGCTGCAGGTCGTGTGGTTATCCAGATACGAGCAGCGGGAAGCAGTTTCCCTGTGATGAGGTTTGTCAGCAGCACATCCACTGAGGCTGGCTCTGTAATATCAGTCAGGATCTCGTTGTTCTGGAAGTCTAGAGGAAGTCGACACTCATCCAGACCGTCAAAGATGAACAACACCTGGAACTTGTCAAACCTGCAGATCCCTGCTTCTCTGGTCTTGCTAAAGAAGCGATGAAGAAGATCCACCAAGCTGTACTGTTTCCCTTTCAGCAGATTCAGTTCTCGGAAGGTGAATGGAAATGTGAACTGTATATCCTGGTTGGCTTTGTCTTCAGCCCAGTCCAATGTGAACTTCTTTGTTAAGACTGTTTTCCCAATGCCAGCCACTCCCTTTGTCATCAATGTTCTGGTTGGTTTGTCTCTTCCAGGTAAGGGTTTAAAGATGTTTTCACATTTGATTGGCCTTTCTGGTCTCACTGGTTTCCTGGATGCTGTTTCAATCAGTCTGACCTCATGTTCATCATTGACCTCTCCACTCCCTCCCTCTGTGAGATAATGCTCTGTGTATATCTGGTTCAGAATTGTTGGGTTTCCTGCTTTAGCAATCCCCTCAAACAAACACTGAAACTTCTCCCTTAGATCAGATTTGAGTTGATGTTGGCTCTCTGCAGCAAGAGTTTCTGAAGGAACAAGCAACAAATTCAACCATGAGCTGAATAGATAACAAATGGATGGATGTATATATTTTCCCACACATGATATTCAGCTCATCAGTAGTGGACAACCCAGAAGAAGTTTAACTGATGCAGATGTGTACACTGTACAGCATATTTACAGCAGAGTTTGGAAATGTAAAATTTTTCCACTATTTCCTCTTTCTATCATGTTAAAGCTGTTAAAAGTCTCTTACTGCTCTGCAGAGAATCAGCCAGCTCCTCCTGCTTCATTCTCCTCAGGAAGAGCAGTGTGATGTTCAGAAAAGCCTCTCTGCTGCTCCTCTTCTGCTCTTCCTCCTCACCGTTCACCACCTCCTCATCCTCCCTCTGACTCTCCAAGCATTCGGAGTCATCTGCACTCAGAACTCTGTGGAATCTCTTCAGCTCGTGTTTCACAAAAGCGACAACGTTGTCCTCAAGAAGCTGGAACAGAATTTTACATAGATTAAAGTTACATAAAATCGTGGAACACATCATCAAATCCATCTTGCAAGGTTTGAAAGTCCAGCCATCTTTGGAGTACCAAATGATTTGTTGTTACCGTTGAACACTAAAAGTGATATTATTGCATTTACAACTCTGTTGGCTCGGAGAAGGATTCTTTTAGCAAGGAAATCTCCCTCATCACTAGCTGTTTCCATTACAGTTTTTCGCAAAAGAATTGCGATATTTCTACAACTTCGACAATGTACAATTGCGACTTGTAGGCGTTTCCATTGAAGTTGCGTTTGAGTGATTCCCCGTTGCAGCAGCTGCCACAGTGATTACGCACGGGGATCTGCCCCATATCCCGTCCCCTGCATGCTCAAATCCAACCAATGGTCAATGCAAATCCCAACATGAAGTTACAATGCATATAAACGAGCCTGATTATCAATTCAAAAGAAAATGAGTCGCAAAATGTTGCTGGCTGCGTGAATGCAGTCAGCGCGACAGGCAGAGGAAAAAAGGTAGCCTAATAGCCTACAACTGGTCCGATTTAGAGATGGAGGGGGGAAAAGGCTGATTTGGTTCTATAATTGCACCTGAAACGTGTGCAATGTATTAGCCTACTCACAGTCACTGTATTCACTTCAGACAGCACCACCGCACCAGTGTGTGCTTTTCATCCTCTCATCTCGCCGCTGTGCCAAATGCGCGCACACAGGCAGCCTGCTGTCACCATGGACCGATTTCTGCCATTAAACATTATCTAATTTGCCCGGCTACGCTTTTGCATAACACTCGTCTTTCTGCTAGGTAGCGTTGCTTCAAAGTTTTCCACTTGCTGCGGAGGTTTTGACACGGCTATCGAACCTTACTTACCAAACTTATTTTCCGCTCCTTTTCCAAGGGATAATATGGGTCACATGACGTGCAAATGCGAAAAATGTGTTTCCATTACACTTTTGCGATAAACTTCTATATCGACACGTCTGAAAAACCACCTCATGAGAGCGAAAAAACTTTTTGCGATATTTGGGAGGTTTTTCGAAATTCACGTGTTTCCATTACCCAATTTCTATTGCGATATTTAGATTTTGCGCATTTCTGAGGGTAATGGAAACACAACTTGTCACACTTTGGGTGGTTAAAGCATATAACATCATACTTAACCTCATTCAAAATGGCAGCCTTCCCTCTCCCACTTTGTAGACATGTCTGTATTACCTTCAGACTAGAGTCTGGATAGTGATGAGGGATTTGTCCTAATTTTAACTGATTTATGCTGAATTTGTCTATTCAACAATATACTGGTGGCTTTGACTGGCTTGCTTCTTGCTTACTTAATCAATGTCAATCTGTACCTACAGTGAACAGATGAAACTGATGTTATTATATTTTATTATTGTTTTATTATTTTTTCTGATACACCTAAGGCGTGCGTGTGTGTGTGTGTGTGTGTGTGGGGGGGGGGGGGGAGGGGATCATGTTTTTCTGTTGTCTTGACAGTTTTGTTTTATTCTGTTTAGAAAATATGAAACATGGAGATATGTGTTTCTTCTGGACACTATTTGTATCTGCATCTATCTCCAATACATTTGCGAACAACAAAGGTTTGAAGAAAGCCCGCTGGTCTACAGAGTGCAGCATACTGACTATAATATAATGACCAGAATGGTTGATTTGGATTTTCTTTGTAGCTGAAGTAAAAGGTATTGTTGTACATTTGCACACCATAAATATGGAGTCCAGGTCTGTTTGATGCTCCTTGGCAGACTGGCCACTGGGAACCTCTTTGATCTGCTGCTGAACTCTGTGGAGAATACATTAAGTATTAGGTCTCCAGATATACGGGCATGGGCATGCACACACACACACACACACACACACACACACAATTTTTCACCATTTGGTGAGATTTTATAGACCAAATGATTAATAGATTAGTCTAATACAATCAACAGATTAATCGATAATGAATGGTGGTAAAAGGCGAGAGACAATACTTTTTGATCTCATTTGAATTGTGCCACGATGTACACATAGATGTTTGTCAATTTAAAAGATAACTTTGCAAGTCAAGAACGTCGCAGTTTGTCGTATTGTAAAACTGTGGCACTATAAGTTATAAATCAGAAAGACTACACACAACCAGTCGCATAATTGACATCTCTCACGCCAAGCCATGTTGGTGTTGGACGTATATTGTGCAATACGAGAGATGTAGTTGATTGAACAGTTTCGTAAACAAAACTAAACGTTACGTTTCAGTTTTACGACAAACTGCTGCTTTCTTGATATGCAAAGTTATCTTTTAAATTGGCAAACATCATATGTGTACTTCCTGGCATAATTCAAACAGGATACAAAAATGGTTTGCAATGCTTTGTTAAATCGAACATTATGTAGTAACATTATGTTGACTTACTGTGTTTCAGAAGAATGCTGTCTTTTAAATTCAGGAGGTTTATCCATAGACCGGTCACTCTTCATGGACACACAGCTGGGTTCAGGGGAGTCTGCTCTCTCCTGCTGGACTGGGCTTCAACACAACAGAGACAGTGATTTTATTCTGAATAAGGATGATGTAATGATTTCACTTCTGAGCTCGGGCCGCATGCAGCCCCCAACCTCACTCAGTGTGGCCCCTGGGTCAATCCCCCCCCCCTTTTTTATTTTTATGTTTTACAAGGCAGACGTTTTGGTTAGGTTAGACCACCCAAATCTGTGTTTTTATTTTACTGTACATCCCAGGACATTGCGCTAATGGCGTTAGCATTGTCCATCCGAGCTAATGCTATTGTAACAAACTATATCCAGGATGCACATTGCACATGCAACATTACTAATCTGATTAATATGACATATTTGAGTGATGTACCGCATCAAATTGCTGTAGCGGGCTGTTTTAAAGCTAGAGCAAAGTTTCTAGTGTCATCTGAAAGGAAGAATTACTACATTTGAATATGAAAAATATAAATGTTGGTATAATAAACTTTGATTACCAGTCCTTTTCATCAAATTAGTAGCTATAATTGGGAGTGATGGTGTTAGTAGGCTACTAGTGCCTGCCTGGTGGAAGTGCATGGTCACAATCTGGCCCTCTGGTAGCGAGGATTTTTTTTTGTGGCCCTCTCTATCATCAAAGTTGCCCATACCTGGGGTAGATTATCAAATATTTCATTGTGACAGTCCTCTTACTTTGTGTCTGAGGGCCCGGGTCCAGTACTGAAGTGTGTGAAGATGTCTTTAGACCTGTCACTCTTCATAGACAGACAGCTGGGTACTGGAGACTCTGCTCTCTGCCTGTGGTATGGACCTCTGGAGGCACAAATGTTTTATAGATATCATTAGTTCTAGACAGACAACAATGCTTGTAAAATTGTATATTGTAGGGCTGCACAATTAATCAAATCACAATCAAAATCGCAATATGGCTAAGTGCAATATCCAAATTTCAGGAGCCTGCAAGTATTTGATAAAGGTAAAATGTGTCACAACATAACATTAAATGAAGCATTGTGGTGCTACAGAGACGTCCCGGCCTACAAATCATATTCTCCAGACGTAAGGGAACAGGCTTGTTTGGTACAGACCCCAGTAAAAAATCACATCAAAATTGTATTTTATTTTTTGTGTGAAAAAGAAATTGAAAAATTGCCATTCCCATTAAAATCCTATCGCATATTGCAATATCACAATATCTGTCAGTACAATCGCAATATGATTTTTTTTGGCATATCATGCAGCCCTAGTATATTGTCACTTTTTCTGTCCATCTGGATTTTTTTTTCCCATGGTGAAGAGTTGGTTATGTTTGTTTGTATTGATCACCTCTGTCCTTTGGCTGCTGATCACCTCTTACAGCGCATGCATCCTTACTTATAATGTTTGTTTTTTCTCCCCCTCATATTTATTTTCCACATATCCTGTCATATCCTCGTGGCAACTCAAGGCTTTCTGCCTAGATTGTGCGTTGGTTAGTCTGATCAAGACCACACTGCGCCAAATCAAATCTGGCTCCTCTGATACTGGATGTGATGTTATGAAAGAGGAAACTAAAGCATAAGAGTATGAAGTGCTGGACCAATTCTATATCTCATGACTTCATACCTCTTCTAAGGAAGTCATGGATAACAACAAACTCATCTGTTTTAAATTGTTACCTTTGCTCAGTAGAGTGCTGCTGCCCATCTTTGAACGCAGGAGGCATAGACTGCTCACTCTTCATGGATACACGGCTGTCAGGGGAGTCTGCTGCCTCCTGCTGGATCCTGATAGGAACAGCATTGACAAAAGGACAGTTTTATCAACCTGAAGAGAAGCAGGATTTTGACCAGAAGGTCACCAGTTCAAATCCCAGAACAAGATAGAAAGTATGTAAGAGAGTGAATGAGAAACATTCTCCTCTTCCTCAACAGCTGCTATTGTACCTATCAAACTTTCTCTACATGAAAATGGGTAAAAAAGACAAGAGCAATGTTGTTAATATCTTCCTCCCCTTCAGAGGTTTTTTGTTTGCAATGCTTTGTTAAATCTAACATATAGTAACATTATGTTGACTTACTGTGTTTCAGAAGAATGCTGTCTTTTAAATTCAGGAGGTTTATTCATCGACCGGTCACTCTTCATGGACACACAGCTGGGTTCAGGGGAGTCTGCTCTCTCCTGCTGGACTGGGCTTCAACACAACAGAGACAGCGCTTTTATTCTGAATAAGGATGATGTAATGATTTCACTTCTGAGCTCGGGCCGCATGCAGCCCCCAACCTCAGTCAGTGTGGCCCCTGGGTCAATTTCATTTTTTTTTATTTTTTTATTTTTTTACAAGGCGGACGTTTTTGGTTAGGTTAGACCGCCCAAATCTGTGTTTTTATTTTACTGTACATCGCAGAACATGGTACTAATGGTGTTAGCATTAATTGTCCATCCACATACTGTTTAACGTTAGCATTTGAGCTAACGCTATTGTAACAAACTATATCCAGGATGCACATTGCACATGCAACATTACTAATCTGATTAATATGACATATTTGAGTGTTGTACCCCCATCAAATTGCTATAGTGGGCTGTTTTAAAGCTAGAGCAAAGTTTCTGGTGTCATCTGAATGGAAGAATTACTATATTTGAATTTGAAAAATGTAAATGTTGGTATAATAAACTTTGATTACCTTTTCATCAAATTAGTAGCTATAATTGGGAGTGATGGTGTTAAAGTAGGCTACAGGTGAAAGTGCACGGTCACAATCTGGCCCTCTGGTAGCGAGGACATTTTTTTTGTGGCCCTGTCTATCATCAAAGTTGCAGATCCCTGCTGTAGATTATCAAATCATATTTCAACATGACAGTCCTCTTACTTTGTGTCTGAGGGCCCAGGTCCAGTACTGAAGTCTTCGCCTATGCCTTTAGACCTGTCACTCTTCATAGACAGACAGCTGGGTACTGGAGACTCTGCTCTCTGCCTGTGGTATTGACCTCTGGAAACACAAATGTTTTATACATATCAGTAGTTCTAGACACACAACAATGCTTGTAACATTGTATATTGTAGGGCTGCACAATTAATCAAATCGAAATCGAAATCACAATATGGCTAAGTGCAATATTCAAATTTCAGGAGCCTGCAAGTATTTGATAAAGGAAAAATGTGCCGCAACATAAGATTAAATCAGGGGTGTTAAACATACGGCCCGGGGGCCAGAACCGACCCGCCAAAGGGTCCAATCCAGCCCACAGGATGACTTTGCAAAGTGTAAAAATTGCACTGAGAAGTCCAATTCAATGTGATGCACTTGTGAAGCCTAAAGAGGTACCAAGTTTCAGGAGTAGCAAGTTAAATATTAAGTAGCTTATTCATGCTTTCTGTATTAATCACTAAATGGTCAACTATTTTCAGTACCCTTGACAATAGAGAATTGCACATTTGCCATCAATTTTAATGCACAGTTACAGACAGTAGATTTGATCATTTGTTTTATGGTAGACGAGATAACTCTATGTGAAAACATGTTCTTAAAATGTACCTGTAATTCGTCACACTAAAAGAAACAGGGACATTTGGAGATTTTGTCATTAATAGGTTATTATTGATTTTTACATTACATTTTTTATTTATACAGGGGTCTCACTGAGAGCAATGCTCTCTTTTTCAGGGGTGCCCTGTTCACATTCACACACACATTCATACCTGGAAGCTGACCAGTACAACCACAGTCTGATCTGTTGGCCACTGAGCAGCTCCACTGGAGCGGTTGGGGTTAAGGGCCTTGCTCAAGGGCACCTCAGTGGTGGTATTGAGGGAGGGGCAAGCGCTGCCTTCTCACTTTCCCCACCCAGATTTATCCTGCCGGTCCCGGGGATTGAACCGACGTGAAATCACTAAATTTCAACAGTGACATGTCAGGTGTAAATATTCAATGATGAACTTATCGTCAATTATGACATCATCACTGTTGACATCATCTTCAATGATGACATCATTAAAACCTTCGACAGTGACATCATCACTGTGACGTCGTAACCTTCAACAGTGATATCATCAGTGAAATAATCAATGATGACATCACCATCATCATCCGTGACATCATCTAACAGTCGTCATCATTGGTGACATCATCTAACACAGGGATACTCAACTTGCTTTGCCCGGAGGCCACGTTTGCAAAATGACAGGAGGCCAGGGGCCAGTTAATAAACAAACATTAATAATATTAATTTTTCTGTAGCGGATTGTAGGTATTTGGGGTGTCAGCCGGAGTTTAGTCTGACAATTTTGTATACACAGGATAGGTAAGTTAGTTAGTACATATAAGTACCTGGGCGGTGAGCAGGTGGCGATATTTGAGAATTTAGCTGGAGCTCAGTGGAACTTTATAGTTTTCATTGTGAATTAGAAAACGGCCAGAGGGCCACTTGGCACCCTATTGCGGGCCGCATCTGGCCCCCGGGCCGCAAGTTGAGTATCACTGATCTAACACTTCAGAGGCGTTTTGTTTGCAATGCTTTGTTAAATCTAACATTATAGTAAGATTATGTTGACTTACTGTGTTTCAGAAGAACGCTGTCTTTTAAATTCAGGAGGTTTATTCATCGACCGGTCACTCTTCATGGACACACAGCTGGGTTCAGGGGAGTCTGCTCTCTCCTGCTGGACTGGGCTTCAACACAACAGAGACAGCGCTTTTATTCTGAATGGGGATAATGTAATCATTTCACTTCTGAGCTCTGAGATGGAGAACAGTCATGGACAGTTAGAGATCCTCATCTTACCTCTTAGCTGTGGTCCAGCTGTCATGTTCGCCAGACAGAGTGGTTTTAGAGGGAGGGAGACCCTCTTCTCTCTCCTCAGACTGACTCATTGTAGAGCGAACACCTTTACAACAAACACACCCAACATGCTGTTAGCTGCACTGATTCATTACAACAAGGTTTCCATTACAGGATCAACCACTTCTGCTGCCGTGATCAATCCTGACTGTAAGATGACAAATATACACTGAGTGATAGCAAGGTAATCAATGTTTGTGACAGAAACTTTTGCACTACAGAAATGGGGGAAAAAATACAAGAAACAAATGAGATTCAAAACGGTCTTTAAAAGCGCTTAAAATGTTTTAAATGTCACTCTTTCAATAGTCACCCTGTTGATGGTTTGTCAGAAAGTGTGTGTGTTATACACACACAATTTCTGTATTATATTGACCACGTGCCTATCGCGATATATATTGCTATCGTTTTATCGCCCAGCCCTATATTTATATATATATATATTTATTTACACACACATATACTATGGTATGTGTATTTGTATTTTTTTCCAGTCATAATTGTCTTCATTCATATATTGCTCAAAATCAAAAGATAAAGTCACATCAGACAATGTCAGCTAGTGTATTCATGAAACATGTGTGTAACATACATACATGCATACATATAATGTATATATATTCAGATATTGCTCAAAATCGATGATAAATTCACATCATACAATGTCAGCTAGTCTATTCACAAAACAGTACTGTAACCTTGGAAGATGTTTGCCCGGTGAATTCACATCCAGATCAAGTCACCGAGACTTTCTGCCTTCATCTGTGGAAGAAACACAAGATGCTGCTTATTCTCCTTTGTCAGTTCTGGGACTCTGGTTCATTTGATCTGAGGCTGCTGCTGTCACTTCCTCATAACTTCACTGTCAAAGTCTAGAAACATCTGACACCAAAGCAGTCAGCACTGCAGAAACCAGTCTGAGGCAGATAAACCACAGATCAGGTGATATAAGCTAGTTCTGCTGTCTGCCCACTAGATGGAGACATTAACCACATCATCTGAACTAAACAGCAGACCAGCACAGCACACACAGATGGAGGTATGGAGTATTGATGGAGGAGGAAACAAACATTTATATCGCTGTTAAATTCAATGACAGTGCGAGAATGAGTGTCGATCTAAAATCTGTCTGACATCACACAAAATGAAAAGTTTCTTGGAATTCTTGCTGAGGGCCCCCAACTTTACTCGATTTCTATGTGACTTTAAACAATGATTACATTAAGGCCATGTTTAGACTAGGAGGCGAAATCCGATTTGTGAACTTTAGTGACCTATTAATGACTTTATGGAGATTCGTTTTATGAGTCTGGACGCTCAAGTCTGATTTGTGTCACTTGTCCCAAACCACATATGGAAGTAGTTTCCAATCTGCTCCAAATGTGCTTTCGACTGATGTTTCAGAAACCAAATCGGAAATTGGATTTGCCTGTAATGTGAACATGGCCTAACTAAGACTCTCAAAATTATCGAGCCTGTTCGTGTGTTTTGTTTGTGTACTGTTCAGAAAAATGTAAAATAAAATATTGGAAAGACTCAAAATTATAGATAGTAGGCCTACTAATAAAAGTAACAAAACCGTCCAACTATACACTATACTGTGAACTAAACGTATAGGGGAATAATATATTTGTATTGCCCCCCCCCCCCCCCCCACACACACACACACACACACACACACACACACGCACACACAGACACATTAACTAGTATTATTGTGGAAAAGGATTACTCCTAAGGAACTCAATTTCCCATGATCCTCCACTCCCCCATAGGACCCATACCTGCCACTCCACTCTGCCTCACTTCAAAACTGCTTATAATCTGCTTGATTGCTACACTGAGATTTTAGATGAAATGAATTACTGTCTTGTCAGTACATCGTTTTACCTTGCACTTTATTTTATGCGACATTGTATTTTATTTAACGTCTGTATTATTTTATCTTTCGTCTTTCTTGACGCAATCCGCCTTGAAGCTGCAATGAAAGCAGCATGGAAATAAGAAATATAACACATTTTGAACTTATGTGATAAACCTTATTTTAACCACTACGAACTAGCCTACTTCTATTTATGTATGTATGTATGTATGTATGTATGTATTTATTTCACTTCTGTAAAGTTGATTAAATAAGTGCCTCTATCTTTCATGTGTTTTCTATAGGCTAAATACTGCTATTTATTTCTGACAATAGACCCTTTAGAACATTTTGTGTCGAAAAGGCAGGGTAACCACAGGTGCAACTGCAAGCAAAACAGTAATGAGGGTTTCCAACTTCCATGATTAGAAGTTGGAAACCCTCATTACGCTACGTTCACACACAGGGCACCTACGCCTTGCCTTGCCTCAACCCACGCCTACGCCTACAGACCTTGAGCTGCGCGTGAACCTATCACACGCTTTTGTGATCACACTGCACGCCTATTCCACGTTCACCTGAGCCGAGTCACAAGCGCCTCTCCTCTCTCCAGAGTGTTTTTTTTGGTCACGTGTGGTCCCGAATTATCATGGGTAGGTAAAATAAATCGGATATATTTAATGTGCTATTGATGGTGGATAATGTATAACCAGGTCTCCTTCTTTGGTGACTGCTGTCATAGAGAACTGGATGCTGTTGTACTAAGTGGATTAACTTTTCATTGTCCATCTTGCTTCTTCGGTCGCTATTCTCTCCTGAAGATTTGTTTACCGATGGGGAGAAAGCCCCACGTTATAGCCACCCGTCAATCACTCTCTCTCTCTCTCTCTCTCTGCTCAACATTGTTGTAGTAACACCATTTTATTTTGAAATTCAGTTGACTTTGCCATTTCCCATGGATATTGTCGCGTTTTTCCTTCATGGCTTGACAGAAGAAGTGTGCCTTCACGCGCCTAGTCGGCTTGAAAATAGAACTCACGCCTAAACCATAAAATCGGCGCCGGTCAGGCAAGGCGTGGATACACGCAAGGTTCACGCTGAGGCGCCCTGTGTACACACAGCCTCATTGACTAAAAAGGACACCTATTTAAAAGCGTGGGTAAAGGCAAGGCGTAGGCAAGGCTTGGGTGCCCTGTGTGAACGTAGCCTTAGTGTTTTGCCTGCACCTGTGGTTACCCTGCCTTTTTGACACAAAATGGCCTCCATGAAAAGGGTCTATTCAGACATTGTGAATCAAAACATCCCTGATGTTTGCTTAGTGATTAATAGTGTGCAGATTTATCATGCAGTGTTTCACAATTAATCCGGGTCACACACATTGAATGACTTATTATGACTAAATTGTGCATTGAGTTGTGTTTAGTAACCTACTGTTAAGTTAACAGTCGGATAAGAGATCTGCCGATAGTCAGAAAAGTGAGTTTGCATTACCTTTTCATGGAGAGAATAATCTGCGTCACGTCTGTTGAGAATGAAAGTGAAAGTGAAGAGGGCAATCTGCCAAAGTGAACCATGTGGTATGAACATGTGACTCTAGTGAGCCGTCCAAGATTGTGATTGGTCCATAGTGTGAAGTTCTCCTTCCTTCCTTGCAGCCTTGAACTAAATTCAAGGCTGCAAGAGATTGAAAGAGAATGTCGATTTAGGAAACAAAGAGTACTTAATAAGTAAAAACACACTTACAGCATTAATTCACAATAGTGCAAATGGAAAAAAGGGTCATTAAAGATATGTTGCAATGAATGCACAGATGTTGTATGTAAAGGTTTTATGAACCTTCTCTTTTTCACTTAATCTTTTTTTTTCTATCTCTGTATGCTCCTTTCTTTTATCTATTCTGTCTTGTCTATTTTATGTAAAGCTTGTATGCAATGTGCTTATACATATCAACTTGCCTTGCCTTGCTGTAAAAGCATTTGATTCAGGAAACTGTTAAAAGGTTCTTTCCAGAGAGAGAGAGAGAGAGAGAGAGAGAAGGAGAGAGAGAGAGAGAGAGAGAGAGAGAGAGAGAGAGAGAGAGAGAGAGAGAGAGAGAGAGAGAGAGAGAAAGAGACTTGATTCAGGAATGTCAATATAAGTAAAGTTATTTCCACAGCATGTGTGGTTTATTATGACAAAGACTGTCTCTGTCTATTGGGAGTGTCTCTCCTGGTAAGCTAGATAAAGTAAAGTTCAAAAGTATTTGATAGTAAGGACAGACTGACAGACGCTGCGCGCGTGCGTGTGTGTTGTGGCTCTCGTTATCTTGTGCAGCCCGCAACACGCTGCTCACATTCCTGTGCTTTTTTGGAGGTATTGAAATAAGTTTGTTGTGCTGCTGTCTTTAGTAGCCACTAGTCACAGGCTTCAGATAGACTTTACAGCGGGGAGACGGGACGAGGAAGCTCACGTGTACATGAGCCGCCATACCATAATTACCATAGTTCAAGTGAAAATCAATCTGACGATTTTCATTTTTTTAACATCGTCCTAACTAATTAACTCGAATTACGATTCAAAATCGATTTATCGTGCAGCCCTAACCAATATATCGGTTATCAGAAATTTCAAGAGGGCTGAACTTTTTCTCGTGGATGTAGTGTCCTCTAGAGAGAGGAAGAGCGAAGTGCGTTTTGTCAAGTGTGTTTATTTTTCTCAAAGGTTTTAGGTTTTTTAAGTTTCATTTATTTGCACCTGACTTCCATTACATCAGCAATGTTACAGACTACAAAAATAGCTAGCCTATGCATGCCATATACTCATGGTACCATTACCAACATTAGCTGGCGTTAACCTTACCAGCAAGTTAGTTGTTCATATGTGCAAATGCAGTGCCCACTAACTCACGCACTTGTTGGTGTGTCTTTCTCTCTCCTGGTGAGTCTCTGTCTCCTGGTGAGTCTCTGTCTCCTGGTGTGTGTGTGTGTGTGTGTGTCTCTCTGTCATGGTGTGTCTGTCTCTTTCTGGGTCTCTCTCTCCACATGAGCAAGCA
Organism: Poromitra crassiceps; assembly: GCF_964638095.1. Classification (NCBI taxonomy): domain Eukaryota; kingdom Metazoa; phylum Chordata; class Actinopteri; order Beryciformes; family Melamphaidae; genus Poromitra; species Poromitra crassiceps. The sequence continues at coordinate 39,905,527 of NC_139632.1, forward strand.
TTTCACAAGAAGAGAAACATCTTGTTCGATATTCAGCGGGTGCCACTGCCACGTGGTATTATAAGTAAATGTTTCCTTATTTAAAATGTTGAAACCACAGCCAGTGTTATGATAAGAGAAAATAATATGAGATTTGGATTTGTATAGTTGCCACAAAAATAAGCAATGTCACCACAGGGATTCGAACCCTATCCCAAACAAGGAGTCCAGACCAGTGACTTGTGCTTTTTGAGGCAATGGCTACCCTGATTTGTATCTCATTAAATCTAATCTAACTTATATATATGTGGGCATGTTGCTACAGTGTTTTGTATGCGCAAAATACTGTGTGCATTCTTATCAACTGTTATTGCTAACAATGGCTAGCCGGGGTAAAGCTAACACTGCTGGTATTCCAACATTATTTGTTTATTGAGATTAAAAATAATATCATATATCAGTGTCATCCAGAGATGAGGACTTGGACTTGAGATTTTCCGATCTGCTAGTAGTTCCCAGCGAAGTGGACTACACAGGAGGGTATTCAGCCATATTACTTAACATGGATGAATACCCTTTGCAGTCCACTTTGAAGGGGAACTACTAGCAGATCGGAACGCAGGCAGCTACACTTCTTTAGTCACTTTGCACTCACTGATTTGAGATTTGACTTGAGACTTGTCCTCAAAGACTTGAGACTTGACTTGGACTTGAGATTTGGGACTTGGGAACAATCTTTATTTATTTATTTTAATTTGGTGCATTAAGGGAATGTCTAATAATAATAATGTCAACTAATCAATGCTGATACTGTATTATAAAGGATCTAGTGATACAGTACATGCTTTGAATTCCTTCGTTTTAGCTATGCAGTGTTCTAAGCAGACCTGATGGCAGACAGCAGATGACCAAAGACTTGGGACTTGACTTGTGGACTCTAGCTCAAAGACTTGAGTTGAGTTGGACTTGCGAAAACATGACTTGTGAGCATATCTTGTGACAGCCGTTTACAGCAGTGCTATTTAACGTTAGTATCTATGTTAGGAAGCAATCAGGCACAATTAACATTAGCGGTTAATGCAACCATGACGCCGATATAAAGACGTGGAAAATTAATTTGATGCTATTTGAGCGCAAATATGTAACGTTCTTTTCACAACATTCAGCGTGGCGGCCCCCACCCTTTGGAACTCTCTCCCAGCCAAAATCCGCAACGCCCCATCACTGGCTACCTTCAAAAAAACTCTACTCAAAACTCACCTGTTCAACACAGCCTTCGGCAGCTAGTCTCTTTCTGTTCTTTGTTGTCATCTATGTGTGTCCGTCATCTTTTGTGCTCTGTGAAGCGGCCTTGGGTTCCTTGAAAGGCGCTATATAAATCCAAGCTATTATTATTATTATTTGAAGGGGAACGTTAGCTAACGCTAACGCTGCCTGCCACAAGCACAATACATAACGTTACACTACACTGCTTCTAGTCTACACTGACACGTACACTTCACACAGCTTCAGGAAAAAATAAAATACCGTACTCACCCACGGCGGTTCCATGGTCAAAAACAGTCTAGGGTCGGGTCAGGCCTGCAGGTTAGCATAGCGAGCTAGCAACAGTCTGTAGGTAGCGAACATGAATCCAACCCCAAGAAGCCATTTCTCATATTGTTTTACCCTGGGTTTTGGAAATGGGATGAAAAATACTCCAGGATTATGTTCTGGATATCTCGAGTCGCTGTTGTAGATACCCCAACAAGCACACCATTTTAACCATCTTCCCCAGACCCTAACCCAAAACCTAACCTCTCCCACCCCTCACGCCTAAACCTAAGGTCGGCATTGCGGGTGGTCGGCATAGCGGATAGACACCCCAATGGAGAGTGTTAAAAACGGGGAACATAGGACCCGGGGAACATAGGGATGACCCCGCGCTAACGGCCGTTTCTTCTTCTTCTTCGTTTGATTTCCGGCAGACTAAGCACGGATTGGTGCGTTCTTCTTTCGAATTGTGGCTGACCAATCAGAACCAATCTCATGCACTGTGACAGTGCATGAGAGTATAAATAGAGATGGTGCCAGTTGAGATGTCATTCTGTCCTAAGCTGTCCTAAGAAGAACAAGTAGTAGTAGAGAGCTCATCAGTTGGAACAAGTTGGAACTTTTTACAAAGTTGCTCATTTGAACATTTGAAGGTTTTTTTTCTTAGCTTGTGGAAAATGGGTGGATGTACCAGCACACCATGGAAGAAGGAGGCCAGTCAGCTGGACAAAAAACCAGCGAGGGCAGGCACCAAGAAGAAGATCTCAGACAAACTGAAGAAAAAGGAGAAGCAAGGGAGGGACAAGGTGCAGGGCCAGCTGGACAGCACGCCGCAGGGCCTTAAAGCCCAATATGCTGTCCTGGAGGAGAGTCCGATCGACAAGGGAGTGATGCAGGGAGCGCCGAGTGAGGTCCCCATCCGCACCTGCACCCCCCAGATGCCCGTGAAAGCCCTGGCAGCCCACGCAGGGAGCGACAAGGACGATGTCACGCCTGAGACGCATCCCGCCAAGGATCATCACCATACCCTCAGCAGGGCTGAGGCAAGACAGCAGGAGGCTGAGGCCAGAGACTACAGGAGATACCAGCGGTTGCTCACGCTCTGGAAATCCGGCATATTTGGGCACCTCGACATCTACAAGCCCGGCCTTCCCCGGGGCTTGTCGGCTGAGGCTTGCCGCCGTCAAGAGGTCAAGGCCATGACCATGACCAATGGTGACTCCACCTCTTTGCCGCCTCTTTGCAGCAGCAGGGCTGAGGCGAGGCAGCAGCAGGCTGTCCCAGAGGACAGTGAGAAGGAGAAGAGAGCGTCGGTTGAGGTCCCCATCCGCACCTGCACCCCCCAGACGCCCGTGAAAGCCCTGGCAGCCCACGCAGGGAGCAACAAGGACAATGTCACGCCTGAGACGCATCCCGCCAAGGATCATCACCATACCCTCAGCAGGGCCGAGGCAAGGCAGGAGGAGGCTGAGGCCAGAGAGTACAGGAGATACCAGCGGTTGCTCACGCTCTGGAAATCAGGCACATTCGGGCACCTCGACATCTACAAGCCCGGCCTTCCCCGGGGCTTGTCGGCTGAGGCTTGCCGCCGTCAAGAGGTCAAGGCCATGACCATGACCAATGGTGACTGCACCTCTTTGCTGCCACCTCCAACCAATCACAACTTGGACTGACAGACTGCCGGTCCTCTTGCACACTGGCATGGCTTCACACACACACACACACACACACACATACACACACACACACACAGAGACTTGTCTTCAGGGTCCCCATGCACGTGATGACCGTCTGGGAGCACGGACAGAGAAATGTTCCCACACCTTCTTAAACATCACATTCAAGGACTTTTCAAGGACTTTCCAGGCCCAATTCCTTCAAAGTAAAGGACCCAACACGGCATAGTTTGAGAGACACATGAAGCTTAATTGTCATTCAATAGACATATGGATCCATGTTGGACACTCTGGTCAATCATTGGAACTCAAAGTGCCAATACCCTTGTTAAGAAAAAAACGCAGTATTTACATTTCAAACTTATTTGTATTATTAGGGGTCCAAGCACGAAGTGCGTGGATCCCTATTGTATCTGTTCCGTTTATTATTATTTTTCATATTCTCCGCTAAAACAGTATGCACGGCAAAAACTGTAAGGGCTACAGTAGCCAGACTTTGCACATAGGTTGGAAATGTGCCCCACTACTCAGAGACAAAAAATTAGCCATATTGACCAGATGGTGGCGCTATAACAGACCATTTTGCGTTATGGTCCATATCTTCTGAACCGTGAGGCGTAGAATCAAAATTCCACTTTGGCTGTATTCCCTGGATCAATACGCATCTATCCATATAGGCCACGCCCATTTGCGTGTGCCTAGATTTTCCGCCATCTTGGACTTTCTCCAAAAAAAAAAAAACGAACTCGTCCTAGGCCATTTGCCCAAATGAGCCCACACTTTTTGTGTGTCATCTCTGGACTTCCCTGATTTAAAATCTTAGAAAGAATTTGGATACGTGAAACCGTCTTGAAATGATAAATGTTTAAACTTTTGTGTATTTACTTTTGTTCTTTTCCTGCCCTAAAAGTGTGTGGATCTCAGAAACCATACACCCCCCATCACCCAAACTTTCCACACAGGTTCACGACATCACCCACTACTCAGAGTAAAAAAATTACACCAATCCACCAGATGGTGGCGCTATAACAGCCAATTTCATGTTTGTCGGTCCATAACTTCTGAACTGCGAGCTGTAGAATCAAAATTCCACATCTACTGGTTTCCCTGGAGCATCATGTATCTAACCCACTAGGCCACGCCCATTTCTGTGTGGTAGATTTTCCGCCATTTTGAATTTGATCAAAAACCTACTTTTGCGAGCTCCTCCTAGACCGTTTGGCCAAATCACACAAAACTTTTTCTGGGTCATCTATGGGCTACCCCGACCTAAGGTTAGTAAAGGATTTTGGATACGTGAAACCGTTTTGAAATGATAAATCTCTAAACTTTTAATGAAACACACGCCAACACTAAATTGCCCACAACTCATTAACCGGTCAATTACAACTACTGCTGCTACTTCTGCTACCACTCCCACTACTACCAACACTACTACTACTACTATTACTACTTCTGCTACTATTACTACTACTACTACTAATACTACTACTACTACTACTACTACTACTGGAAGTTGGAATGTAGCATTTTGGGTGGGGTTAATGTGTTTTGGGGTTCTGCATCTGCTGTAGCATAATACATAGTTGGTTTAGATGTCACACAGTAATGCCCGATCCACAAAGACTTGACACCCACGTTTGAATAAAAACAAGTTTATGCCATAATAAGGTTATATCCATGCCTTGTCATTGCTGTGGAAGGATGGTGTAGGGGTAAAGTAGCAGACACCAAAGCTGGAGGTCCTGGGTTCAAACCACGGCCAGGTAACTGTTTTATTTTTTGAAAATGTAGAATAAAGGTTAATCTGGATATAATTATGTATAACGCTGCTGAATACACACTGTGTACATAGCAGAATAACTGAATATGCCTATTTATGGTAACGTCATATTTCGACGTCCTCTTGACATTCCTGTGTAGATGTCTAAATGATCCCCAAATCGGCTGTGATTTGGCCTAGTCCTGGACGTCACTGAAAGATGATATCAGAACATCATCATGATGTAATTGTGTTTGCTGGGAGCCTTCTTTCAGATATATGAAAGGAAAAACATTCCAATACATTATTGTGTCTTCAGATGTGAAAGGTCCAAAAAGAGAATTAAATCTGAATTATCCTTGTCACTCATGTGTCCAGCTCAGTGGCCTTGTGGTCTGAATGTCCGCCCTGAGACTGGGAGGTCGTGAGTTCGATCCCCGGCCGAGTCATAGCAAAGACTATAAAAATGAGACCCATTTGCCTCCCTGCTTGGCACTCAGCATCAAAGGGTTGGAATTGGGGGGTTAGATCACCATATGATTCCCGAGCGCGGCGCTCACCGCTCCCCCAGGGGATGGGTCAAATGCGGAGAACAAATTTCACACATTGTGTGACAATCAGTGGGACTTTACCTTTACTTTACTTCCATTGTAACAGCACAACCCACACCAATTAGTTCAAACATCTCCATTCAGGGCAGACTTTTAATGTAAAGTGGTGGATTATGTGTGTAATACAGACATGTCCTTAATGGTAAATGGACTGCATGACAAGCTGCAATGCAGGGTGCTGGCTATAGTCATCAAAAGCACACACACACACACACACACACACGCACACGCGCACACACACACACACACGCGCACACACACACACACGTACACACACGCACACACATATACACCACACCTGCACCTAATTCTGGACTGATCACCACACACCTGCACTTAAGACGCTAATCAGCCTCTACACTCAGTGTGTGTCCGTTACTGCAGTAGAGGCTGTGTTGGTGTTTCGGTCCTTTGGTGTTTATCCTCCCTTCAGATGCATTATTAAGTAAGTTGTAGTTTTGTTAGCCATTGTTGAATTGCCATTCCAAGCCATCCTGATCTTAAAGGTGAATTGCATATGTTTTTCTCTTTAGCCATGGTTAAAATATATTGTTTATTGTTTGTTTGATTGTTATATTGTTTTTTATTGCTAAACATACTACTTCCTATGACTATTTTGTCTGTTTGCACACGCACACGCACACGCGCACACACACACGCACACGCACACGCACACGCACACTAAAATGGCCACCACTGGTGTACTTCATCTCCCAGAGTGCTTCACTCACTCACTTGTGGATTGTGCCACGTGGGTGGGGAGATGGGTGGAGCTATGGCTATAAAAGAAGTGCAAAACTTGCCCCAAACCCCAGTCTGCTGCTACAGAGGTGCTGTGAGCCAGTCCAACTCATGCTGACCTTAAAGGTGAATTGCATGTTTTTTTCTTTAGCATGGTTAAAATATATTGTTTATTGTTGCTTTAATTGATTGTTACATTGTTTGTTTATTGCTAGTTTGATGTAATTTGGATTGCTTGTTAACATTGTGTATTTGGGTAAATAATTCTGTTTGTGTTCTTATCCACAGACAACATGCTGATTGCCTCACTGTCACTTTTGATGTTGGGAAAATAAAATCACCCTGCACCTTGTCCTGCTGTGTGCCTGCCATCTTTCCTTGTGGTTTTATCTGGGTCCAGTGCTGAGGGGTCACATTGCCCTCACCTGTTCATAGGTGTGACACTCATTAACCGCTCATCCTGGCTGATATTTTACCACATGTTGAGCAGAGTTGCTTTAACTTAAGAACACATAATTTGATAATTGTAAACTCAGTTCACCAATGTTTACACTGCAAAATGTATCACCAATGTATTTTACATGAAACAGAAGTTGGCGGGCTTGTAATCCTGCAGTGTGACTGACATCACTCTGAGCCAATCAGAGTTGGGCTGTGGTCAGGCTCTGTACCAGGTGCACTGAATCACTGATGAATGGAGATGGTGCAAGACAGTTGGCAGTATAGAGGGAACGTTTTTTAACATCCAATTCAACTTATCTTTGAAACCTGCTGAATGAAACCTCCAACTGGGTACTGTACTCCAACTGTACTGGGTAAAGCACTCTGGACGCATCACACACAGAGATAGAACTGTACTCTAACCACAACAGGCACAGAGCTGTCTGCTGAGTGAAGTTGACCATGAGCAAAAACATACAAATAAACAAATAGATAGAATGCTTCCATACTGCTCACCTGGTGTAATCAAACTCTCCACAAGCCCTGAGATGCCAAGTTGACTTGAAAATGTCATTTACACCCTGATTCTAGCTTAAATGTTCACTGTAGCAAGGTTGTACCTTAGTTGGTGTAATTCAGCCGCTAGCTCCAGTGCACATTGCCACAGACATATACACCTATACACACACACACACACACACACACACGCCACACACACACACACACACATACACACACACACACACACACACACACACACACACACACACACACACACACACATATACACACACACACACACATACACACACACACACACACACACATATACTCACACATATACACACACATATATATACACACACTTACACAGATATACACTAACACTACTATTACTACTGCTACTACTGCTTGAACCCGGTCAGGTCACCAAATCTCAACCAAACTTTGTGCACTTGTGCACATACCAACTCTGATTAAATGTGCAATTCAGTGTCTATATTATCTGACATACACCCCCCAAGTCACCGGAAGCTTGGACCCCGCATCGCCGCTTGCGGCTATATTTATTCTTTTTTTTATTCTCCGCTAAAACAGTATGCACGGCAAAAACCGTAAGGGGTACAGTAGCCAGACTTTGCACATAGGTTGGAAATGTGCCCCACTACTCAGAAACAAAAAATTACCCATATCGGCCAGATGGTGGCGCTATAACAGACCATTTCGCGTTATGGTCCATATCTTCTGAACCGTGAGGCGTAGAATCAAAATTCCACTTCGGCTGTATTCCCTGGATCAATACGCATCTATCCATATAGGCCACGCCCATTTGCGTGTGCCTAGATTTTCCGCCATCTTGGACTTTCTCAAAAAAAAAAAAAACGAACTCGTCCTAGGCCATTTGCCCAAATGAGCCCACACTTTTTGTGTGTCATCTCTGGACTTCCCTGATTTAAAATCTTAGAAAGAATTTGGATACGTGAAACCGTCTTGAAATGATAAATGTTTAAACTTTTGTGTATTTACTTTTGTTCTTTTCCTGCCCTAAAAGTGTGTGGATCTCAGAAACCATACACCCCCCATCACCCAAACTTTCCACACAGGTTCACGACATCACCCACTACTCAGAGTAAAAAAATTACACCAATCCACCAGATGGTGGCGCTATAACAGCCAATTTCATGTTTGTCGGTCCATAACTTCTGAACTGCGAGCTGTAGAATCAAAATTCCACATCTACTGGTTTCCCTGGAGCATCATGTATCTAACCCACTAGGCCACGCCCATTTCTGTGTGGTAGATTTTCCGCCATTTTGAATTTGATCAAAAACCTACTTTTGCGAGCTCCTCCTAGACCGTTTGGCCAAATCACACAAAACTTTTTCTGGGTCATCTATGGGCTACCCCGACCTAAGGTTAGTAAAGGATTTTGGATACGTGAAACCGTTTTGAAATGATAAATCTCTAAACTTTTAATGAAACACACGCCAACACTAAATTGCCCACAACTCATTAACCGGTCA
>NC_139632.1:39919293-39956793 GCF_964638095.1 Poromitra crassiceps
TGCACAAGATTCAGACAATTAACTTGGTATGTAGCATGAACAGCATTGTTCAGAATTAACCACCTACGGTAATTCATCACGTTAATGACAGATGAGCAGTAAAAAATCTGAAACGTAACGCCTGTGTTACGGTGCAATGCAAGAGGTTATTAAAGGATGGTTTTTACCAATCAATCCACTTTGTATCATTAGTAATCTCAGTAATGTAAGCACATGGGCAGTGTTTACTCTGTTTTCCTCATGGAGATCTCCCATTGAGAAGGTAAACACTGCCCATGTGCTTATATTACCCAGATTAGTGGGATAAAGTGGGTTGATTATTGGTAAAGCCATCCTTTAAAGGTTGCACAGTATTTGATATCATGGTTGTGTACTTTTAACTTGCAAAAAAAGGTAACTTCTACGTATGTTAATGGATCAAATCAATTTTCTAGATGTTTGTATGTATGTGTATAGTTGAGTTTCACCTTTACTGGTGTAGAATCATCATCCTTAATGTTTAGCATTTCTCCATTTTTGTCCCTGCCACCAAGCGGACTAAATTATGTTCAAATTGTTTTTTTCTAGTAGACAATGACATGTTTGCACAAATTGAACTGCTACTTTTGAGTCACATTTCATCTCTTAATAGAGACAGTCTGGGAACGCCCACAAAATGTGAAATGGCTGGCGCGCGAGTGGGGTAAAACCACGCATATATCTCATGTGCTGACTCACCAAAAGACGGTGCTGCGGCTTTAAACTACAGGTTTGGGGGTTCTAGAGCAGAACACAAGACGTCTGCTCAGATGTGCGTTTACTGCGGTGGTTAAATCCCCGATCGTGTCTGCCTGGGCTGGGCTATCAGCTAAATTCTAACTTTGCTGAATGGATAGAACGGGGGTTTTTACCCCACCCTGGCCACGCCCCCAGCCAGGCTGAGCCAGCTAACCCAGCGTCTATGACGAGACGTGGCCTCAACCTATACTGACTTGTGTACTTATCTGCAAAAAAGTGGTTGGCATGACATGTTCAGTGTTGGTGAAACAGATGGTCATACAGGCAAAAAAAAAGTACAGCAAATTCCAAACTAAAAGCAGAATGTAACTAATCATTCAAGCAACATAAAATAACAACTGCAAACGATCAAATATACATAAACAAATAATAATAAGATAATAATAAGAAACAAATAAATAAAAACATACTTCCGCCGTGTGGCACAAACATGTCCGCCGAGTTGCTCAGAGTTTCTATGATGTCGCTCGGTGCCTCAAACAACATGGTGCTGCCAGGAGACGGCGCCAGCAGGGGAGGAGAGATACTCTGCAAACTTGTTGCGGATGAAGAAAGCCTGTCGGGTGGAGTTGTTGCTCCCAAGCCGCTGGACAGGCAACAACCCCTCGCCAGCTCCGTCACCGCTGACGGGGGGGATGTCCTCCGTCAGGTCCCACCGCATGAAATTGTGGAGAATGCAAGCGGCCTTAACGACCAACTTGGCTGCCACCGGTTCGACGCCCATCACCCGTTGAAAGATCTGGAACTGGCCGGCGAGTAGGCCGAAGGCACACCGCACGGGCCCCCGAGCGTGTGCCAGCCGCTCGTTGTACAGGCGGTGCTCTCTGGGCAGGTTTTTCACGGGATACGGCCTCATGAGGTTGCGCAGCAAAGGGAAGGCCTCGTCTCCCAGGAACACGTGAGGCATGGGACGCTCCACACCTGGGAGACGTTGATCCGGGGGGATGCCCAGCCCTGCGGTCCTGAGGGCTTGGCCGAACACGGAGTTTGACAGTACGCCTCTGTCGCTGCCATATGCCCCTATGTCCAACATGCGGAACCGGTACCGGGCGTCGACCACTGCCAAAAGGACAATAGAAGAGGACCCCTTGTAGTTGTGGTACAACGATCCTGAATTTGCTGGAGCCTGGATAACGACGTGTCTGCCATCCACAGCTCCAATGCAGTTTGGGAAGTTCCACAACTCCTTGTATTGCTCTGCAATCACCCTCCAGTCAGCCTCTTTGGGTACCGGCATGAATTCGTCCACTAAGCAATCCCAAATGGCCTGGGATACTTGCCGGACGATGCCACTCACAGTGGACACACCCACCCTGTAGCTGTAGGCAATGGATCGGTAAGAATCCCCGGTGGCAAGATACCTGAAATTACACAAAAGGCAAACGTTACAAAGTTGCATGTTACAGTTGCATTATGTTAACATGTCCTCCAACGCATACGCTCCATGAGGTCGTAATACAGCAACAGCCGCCCATGCACACAGACAACTTCAACTTTATTATCTAAATGAATTTTACTTGGGTTTTTCTAAGCCACAACCAGACCTTACAAAGCCCATAGACACTGCGGAGCGCATCATCATTCAGAAACCATGACCAAAACGGGGGAAAACCCCCCCCCCCCCCCCCCCAATCCTGGCGTTCTCCTATGTCGAGTGCATGGTCGTGTGTTGCAAACAAAGATCATATATACGCACTTTGCATTGTGTTTACATTTTAAATTTGTTTCGTTGCACTAAGTTACTTTTCCCCCTATCAGGACCATTTCTCTGCATACTTGCACTTTGTATTGTGTTTACATTTTAAATATATTTTTGTTGCACTATGTTACTTTTTACCCCTATCAGGACTCTAAGCCTGTATCATCTGGCAGGGGGACTAACAATGGAAATCAGTCCTGTGACTGCAATTGTCGTGCATTTACATTTTTTTTTTAATGTTCATTAATGTACACCTGTCCCCTATCGAACAAATAAATGAATTGGAAGATGAACACTCCAACTTACTTCCTTGACGGCTTGATCCACATTTTTCTTCTCGCCAATTCTCAATGGCTTCCTTGTTTTGCTCAAGAGTACAAAAAAACTTTAATTGGCTATTTTTTTTACATTGTTGTCTGTGCAGCCCAACACACAACAGCTTTTAGCTATATTTAATTCAAGGAAAATGACATTGGTGTATGGGAGTGAATAGAGCGCTTTCCCCCGTGATGGGCTTTTTTGTTTTAAACTTTGTCTAAGATGGTGCTATATTGTTTAAACTCATTAATAAAGTGTAGGAAAGATGGCTTGGATCCTGACCATTTTTCTTATGAACATGGAATTTCTCCAAAAATAATAAAAAGTTGGGTTACATACAGCATCATGTCATTTCCAATCTTGTCTTGACAAAAGTATAGCATTACATCAAACATAGCCTACTTATTTCGACACTCACCTTTAGTTGCTTTTTTTTAGAAAGTTAGCTACATCAATCCAGAATATTCTTGTATAGGGCGAATCAGCGTGACGTCACTTGACACCCAGAAATGCGGAACCCCGCGGCAGTTAATAGTATGAGTTGTGCCAAACAAACGTTAATTTCTCAAACTATACATCACATCGCTTATATTTTGACATTCTGAGTGAGAGGCATGGTGAGAGCAGAAGTAGCTCAAGAGTTTGATGAATAATATATGCATGTCGTGTTAAAGCCGTGTGAACTGTCACAGTTTTTTAAATGTAAACAGAGCAGACACTCACGCCTCGCACCACTTGGGCTCCATTGCCGTTGCCACCCAGTGACGCGGTTTGTTTACCAAAATGCTAATCCAAACAAGTTAATTTCGTCTATCTATTATTAACTATTAGTTTTTCTTATTGAAAGACTGTGTGTATTTTGTCATACCTGGGGGTGCAAATCTCGGCAGTTTGTACCTGCCGAGATTTGCATCGCTGTTTTTAAGTTAAAACAGTCCCAAAATATGGTGGGGGTGCAATTCTCGGCGGGGGTGCAAAACTCTGCATGACAACTGCAATGGAAGCATATGGAGTCTGCCACAGTTCACACAACTGCATATATACATCAAACTCTTGAGCTACTTCTGCGCTCAGTCAGAATGTCAAAATATAAGATGTCATGTATCGTTTTTGAGATATTAGCGTTTGTTTGGCACAACTCATACTATTAACTGCCGCGGGGGTTCGCATTTCTGGGTGTCAAGTGACGTCACGCTGATTCGTCCTATGCATTATCTTGAATGACACTTGTTTATACAGTATTTATCGTAAATTCGCCATGCTTTTCCCCACTGTAGATCATAAAATAATGAAGACCAAAAACATCTAGACGATGGGATAGTGATACAACTAAGGGTTTTCGTAATATTTTTGTTAGAACATTTCAATTTAATTATATAGAGGGAATGCACCGACGCCACGCCCCCTCCCGAACACGCCCCCTCAGCCGGACTGAGCAGCACTGAGTGTCAAATTTCCAAAACAAACGTGGCTTCTGCCAGGGGTAGTAGCGAAACCACGGCTAATATAAACGATTATCTGCTTAAAATAAAGGCAGTTGGACTCGAATGTGACCCTTACAGCTTGCCAAAGAACCAGTGGTCCATGGACGTAGACATGTGGCCAGGAATAGGGTTTCCTGACATTTATATGTACTTAATATCGACGCCGGGGAAATACACAAACCAAAGCATGAAAGCATACAAGAGCCTGGACGCGTGGTCGTACTTCAAGGCTGGATTTGTTGGCGACATTAAAGTAACGAGGACAGCAATGGATATTCTGGTTGTATGTGGAGAGGTACATATTTATTTTATTACAACTTTTATTAAGAAAAATATAGCATACGCTGTCCCTAGCTTTGTTCATAGTGAACACTATCACTCATGTAACGTTATATCTGTGCAGGTAAAACACAGCCAGAGAATGAATGAGCCCTCATTGAAACCCTGGATAGCTGCAGAGAAGACAGGGACCGTTTCATTAGCTTTCAGCAGCCTGTAAAAAGATACCTCCGACGCCTTGTTGAATCTATTTTTACAGTCAATGGCACAACAGCACTTTACCATTTTCGTTGTTTTCTCGCAGCTGAGTGGGCGTACCCGCACTGACTGTCGCGTCCGTGACGTCACGTGCATTCCCTCTATTGGTCTGACCAATATAAATACTTCCCACCCACTCTTCAAAATGAAAAGGTAGGTCCATCATTCATTGCAATTTGCAACATCAGTGCACAGCAAAACCGCCATTTTGGCCTGAAGGAATTCAAGGAAACATATGATTGGCTATGATGGTTCTGTGCAGTCGTCCCATTGGCCAACAGGGACTTTTCAGTCCAAAATGGCGGCAGCACTGTTGTCACAAAAGCACCTGACCATCCCATCTTGCCTGCCTTGAATACTCTCTGACAAACTTACCGAAGACAAATACTGTGTCGCTGAGATGGGGAGATTGGCTTTCTGTAGTTGGTCTCGATAGCAGTGATGTGCGGGCCTACTGTCTGCAGCAACGTGTCGAACTGGTCCACAGACAATCTGAAATACTGCTGGAAGCGGGCGCTGTCCAGGCGCAGCTCATGGACCAGACGGTGGTACTCTCCCAGCCGGGTCCTCGCTTGGTTTACTTCACGTACCCAGATTCGACGTGTGCGTTTGGCTTGCAGCCTATGCTGCAAAATAGCGATGGCAAGAAGCTTCCTTTGGTTTGCGTCCATGACCAAGTTGAGTTCACGGGGGCAGGAAGGAAATGGGGAAAAGGTGTTGTTTTTTTCATCCCACGTTTTCTTAAGACCCGCCCTACTCTGTCCCCGATTGGTTTACCCTGCTATTCTTACCCTAACCTTAACCAATCGTCAATCATCATGCCTAAACACAACCAATCACCACTCTTGCCTAAACCCAACCCAATCAGAGGCAGAGGAGGGCGGGCGTTAAAAAGAAGACATTGCTGTCTATGCATGGGACCCATTTAGCCTTCAAAATAAAAGCGCATGATTATCATTATGACATCAAATATTAGTTGTGTGTTGACCGGATTTTTTTGATCAATTTAGAAGTAATCAAAGCACACACAGATTTGTCAGCGAGCATTATCGTTTAACTCGTTTATTCCTCTACACACAGTTGAACTAATCTGAATTGACAGATTGTATTTAATGTTTATGACAGTTTTTGTTATGTGGGGTTTTATTTTCTATATACAAAAAGCAACAGAGTACTACAACTGGCATATTGATGCATGAGAAGAAATGACATGAAAAAAGTATCACAATTATCAGCAGTGAAAAACATTCAAAAGAAGAGCCACCGTTCCATGACGTTCTGTGATGACTGTCTTTTGTCTTAATGGAACGACGTGGTGAGGGAGAAGCAACAGATGAAAATGATGATGTGTAAAACTAAATTTAAAATCAAATACTTCCTGTCAGTCAGTCATGGCCAGTGTGCGCAAAGAAAAAAAAGATGGTCCACATCAAAAGTATTATGGAATTTCACTTTTTTCTATTTTCAATTATACACAGAAATGCTTAGGCTAAGTCCAAGACAGCCTTACTTAAATGAGGGTTTTGCAGATTTTCAACCTACTACCAACATCGTAATGAAACAAAGCTGATTGAAAATCAGCAGAGAATCCTAGATCAGTGGTTCCCAAACTGGGCTACACATACCCCTAGGCCTAGGGGTATGTGGAGGTACTATGGAGGGGTATTTGAGACAAAGGGGAAAATGTAAAAATGTAAGAATAAATCATAAAAATAAATGTTAAAATACATCTGCTCAGGAGGTACTAAGTGCAACTCTTTCACTCCATTTATTTTGTGATGTTATGTTCATACCCTCATATACCTCATAACTCATATCCTCTTGCAGTTTTCTAAGCAAAATGTAATCGGGTAAAGGGGGTACATGGATTCAGAAATGAGAGAAAAGGGGGTACTGAAGCCAAAAAGGCTGAGAACCACAGACTACATTTTAAGTGTGGACCATCTTTTGTCATTTTTAACTGTGCTGTTCCACTATTTATACACGGCAAACAAAGTCTGTGGAAAAACACACCCGGGTTTGGGAACTTTGTTGATCCTGCAGAGAGTGAAAAGAGTTTGTACTGCTTCACTAGTTTGACAGTGCTAGGTTGTATGGGTATGACCGACTGCATTGATTTCTGAGGAATAAGAAAGGACTTGGGACTGCTGACAACAACACCGGTGTTCCGGCTCTAAAAACAGATGATGACAGAAGGATCTGGATCCCGGTTGAGGGTAGGGAGGTGGTTGTTTGACGCATTTTGATGACATCACTCTGCGGGAGGGGCCTCCGGAGTTTCCCGATTGACTGAAGAAAAAGAAAATTATTGTTAACATTTTGTTGTGCAATTATTACTCCATTTGACAGACTGTAATCTAAACAGTGTTCAATCAGAACATTTGAGTCGTGTCAACAGACTGATCCTGATCCCACAACAGTGACTAATCCTCTCTAACTACTGTTATTTACGGTACTTTTCTTTGTCTATTTGTTTCTGTTGGATTGTATGCTTTGTACAGATTATTATTATTTGGTTTTCTGAGGTAGAGACCCCTAAATAAGCCCTTCCAGGGTTTCTTGTCTCTACCTGCACATTATTTTCCTGTTTACATTTTTATCCGTTTCTCTTTTTATTGTGTGAAAAAAAAAATCACTAGAGTGTCGTACCTTCCTCGCGTGCCTTCATGCGGGCAACAAAGTTGTAGCTCTTGTTCCTACGGTAGTTCTCGTAAGGGTCGTCCAGTGACACCCCCACTCCTTTATACTGGTCCCACTTGTCCCTGATGTCTCCTCCCTTGATGGGGTCCTGGATGCCCTGCTCCTTGGCCCCCAGACCCCCCGAACCACTCCAGCCTACACATGGGACGACACAAAACATGAATGGAAGGAAAGCAAGAAATCTGTTACAAACAAGGTAAACAAACATGGTATCAAAAAGAAAATATGACAGGGGGGTGATAGAGAGTTCAAAGTATTTTGCATATTTAAGTACAGTAACGGTGAAAAACTGAAAATGTGTAGTCATTGCCACTTTGCTATAGTCCATCCCTTACCAGTCAATTACATTTAAGACAGTGAACTTTTTTTACCGTAATAGAACAGCTTTTAAATCATTTTATGGTATACTCAGTATACCATCAAGTACCAGTCAGTACACTATACTGACTTCTAATAGGGACAATGGCACCTCTATCATTCCCACTCCGTGCCCCGAAGGCCTGTTACTGCACCATGTAACTTTGATGCTCCGTCCCGGAGCATTGAATTTACCAGGATGCAACTCCATTTCTTGTTGCAGCTCCTTCATATTAAAATCTGTCCTCTGACAAAGTAACGGGACACTTTCTGATTGTGAAGAACGCGTAGGAAGTGAAATGTGTTTAGAGGAGCACGGATGGCGGAAACCGGAAATGGCGTCGGACCCTGAAGCAGAGAGCGAAATTGAAATGGATGATATTCAAGAGGGCTGGAGAATAAACAGAAAAGTCTTTCTAGTGTCTCGAGCGATCGTAGTTGGCAAGTGAAGAAAGTGAGG
Source organism: Poromitra crassiceps (assembly GCF_964638095.1). Classification (NCBI taxonomy): domain Eukaryota; kingdom Metazoa; phylum Chordata; class Actinopteri; order Beryciformes; family Melamphaidae; genus Poromitra; species Poromitra crassiceps. Next base: position 39,927,626 of record NC_139632.1, read on the forward strand.
AACGAGAGGTCGGGTCACTTTCTTGTTGGAATGAAAGCAGTAAGGAAGGATGACAGAGTTTTCAGTAACCCACACGATGTAGGAAGGTTTGTGAAGAAGAAGGTGGGGGTGGTTAAATCTGTGAGGGTAACCAGAAGAAGTGGAATGGTAATTATCGATTGTGTGTCGACGGCTCAGGGATTGAAAGTCATTGATATACCGTATTTCTTCTAATACTCGCCAGGATTCTATCTGCCGCCGGGTCTCCTTTAACCGCCAGGGGTCTGACCCGATTTAGCATAATAAACGCTGGGGCGTTTATTCGATATTTTTCCCATTATGGTATGTTTTTTGTGTTGACTGCATTGACTGAATTGCGTCACTTACGGTAATGACGTGTGTTTTGTCAGGCATCTACCCCCTGTCAGACAATGTTATGCTTTGTTTATACATAACTGACATGTTTCAATTATGCTCAACTCAACACAACAGCATACATTTGGGGATATTTGGAGCTAACTAAGGATGAAATAGCATAGAAAATGAAAAATCCCCCCTCTTAAAATCTTAGCCTGAAAAAGTGATATGGAATATTACATGTTGCAAGAAATGGGCGCTTCACTGCAGCTGCCCACCGCTCCTGGCCAGCCCGTGGAGGATGAGCCAGAATGGGAAAAGTGCGGAGGTCAGGGAACAAATTTCACATCGCCTTTAAGTGTGTGTGTGTGTGTGTGTAATGCGTATGTGCATGCATTGGTGCATTGTGACAAATAAAGACTGGGTTGGTCCGTCCTGTAACCTAAAAAAAATAAAAATAAAAAAGTAAGCACAGGCATACCCATCTTCATCAGCAGCTGATGGCCCTTGTTCTCCTCCCCTAGCCTGGAATTGGGGATAGCTTTGGCGGGGGTGGCGCCCAGACCTGACGTGGAGCTGGAGAGAGAGAGCAGGCGGAGTAATGATGGACACTGCAGCACAGCATAGATAAAGAGGTACGTGACGAAAGTGGAGTCAGGAGGACTTACGGTGGTGGAGAGGAGCTGCGGGATTTGGGGGCATCAGCGGGTCTCTTGGCGGGTGACTGAGAATGGGAACGGGATCTGGAGCGAGAGCGACTCCGAGACGACCCGGATCTACTCCTGGACCTAGAGAGAGAGAGAGAGGGGTTGTTCAGCCTTTTTCACACTGCCATTGCCTATTTGACATGAAAGTCAATGGAAAGCGGTGATTTTAGGGAAGGTACGGCAGTTGACATATTTTCTTAGACAAAGATAAATTCCCAGTAGGTCTGTGCATCATTGTGGGTGTTGACTGACCTGGATCGTGAGTAGGAGCGGGAGCGGCTGCGGGAGCGGGACGAGCGGGAGTGCGACCTGGACGACTTGGAGGAGTGAGAGCTCGAGCGGGACGACGACCTCCCTCTGCTGCGAGAGCGACTCCTGGACTGACTGTTTCCACGCTGCACACTGGGAGGAGGCAGAGCAAATGCTTAGATGTTTCCACGCACACTGGGAGGAGGCAGAGCAAATGCTTAGATAGAAAGAAGATGTGAACGTGTGCGTGTCAGAAAGAGATACAGATCGAGAGGATGGCTAGATAGAAAGATGTGAACGTGTGCTCACCTGCTGCGTTTCTCCTGTCCCTTTTTCCTCCTGGCTCTCATCTTGGCTCTGAAGAACTCGTACAGTCCGTTCTGTTCCCAGCCTTCACTGGTAGAGGAACAAACCACAGCCAGCTGTAAGTCTCGTGTCCAACGGCCACTTCTCTCTATGGCTAGCAGCACTATACAGATGCCTGTTTGCAGCACTGCTTGTGGCTATTGCTGCTGGTGCTACGCAACTACTGATACCCTGTTTAACGACCAGTGTGTCTTCATTAGCAGCGGATAATATTCAATAACAGTGTCTGCAAGTTTCATTGATTATATTTAAGACCCTTTTGATGTGACTACAATAAAATAGAGAACAGCATATCTGCAGGTTTGAGAAAGTCAAATTAAAGTCAGTTACTTTGAATTCAATTGAACTGTACTATGTCTTAAATCAAAATGTGATGGGGGGAAATGTCTTGCATGGTGAATGTTAATAAATTAAGGGCTTATATTTAGATCATTTCAGACTTTTTAAGGACCTGCGGATACCATGAACTACGACCATATCAACTGCAGTCTTCAGCAATTTAGATATTGCAGATGTCCAAATCACACCTTCAGTTTGAGTCTAGTTGCAGCCTTATATATACTGTATATACATACACACATACATATATTAGTGCAGGAGTGTGTACCTGTTTCGGGGTCTGTCGTGGGACGGGGGGCTGTAGAAAGCTTCTACAGCAGCTAGTAGGCGATCGCTGGGGGGCATGGGGGGGGGCAGCCGGATGTCTTTAGGATCCAAAGGCTTGTAGTCATGGTCCTCAAGCTGAGCAACACACAAAGACAAGAGGGGACATGCAACAGCCACTTTGGTCGATCTAGAATCAGTCTTCTCTATCCGACAAGCTACTTTGGCAGTCGTGAATCAATACAATTCGGTGTCCATTCGACATAATGTGTGACTTACTTTAACCAGCGGAGCCATGAGGCCGGCCGGCAGGTCGAAGTAGGGTACGTTGGGCACCAGACTGGGGTCGTCGTGGACCGGTGGCTGCCTGTGACGCATGTGGGGAGACTGGCCGTTGAAGCCATGGGGTGGTGGTCCGAAATCCGGGTGTTGGCCACCACCGCTGCCGCCGCCGCCGCCGCCGCCACCTCCGCTGCCACCTCCTCCACCGCCGCCGCCAGCACCACCATCCCTACCACCACCATCCCTACCACCACCATCCCTACCACCACCACCATCCCTACCACCACCATCCCTACCACCACCACCACCACCACCCCAGGGAGGATGCTCAGCACCCATGCCTGGAGGAGGGGGCCTCTGGTTGGGATGGTGGTGGGGAGGAGGACCCATATCTGGTGGAACACAGAGATGGTTAAATGATTGGAATACACACGGAGATGTAAGTGCAGAAATGAAAAGCAATTGCTCTAAACGGCTCTACTCAAGTGCGGATACTAATCACGAGTCTCCACCTCTGTCGGGACCTCCGGGGTAGTCTCCCTGGGCGTAGTCGAAGCGGTGCGGGGGGTACGGCGGCCGGTCGAAGTGGTGTCTGGGGGGGAAGTCGTCCTGCATGAAGCGTGGCGGGAAGCGTCCGAAATTGTGGTGTGGCGGCGGGGGCTGGTTGAAGGGAGGCGGCTGCTGGTGGGGAGGGAAGGGGCCTCTGAAGTGGGGGGGTCTCTGCAGAAATGGGGTTTGAGGCCGAAACATACAGTCAACAACATGCAAATTGTAAGAGCGATTAAAGTTTAAGGATCTGTGAGTGGAAATTGCATCCTTGCATGAGCAGGTCAAGTAATCAAATCAACAAATCAAGAATAGGATGTAGAGATAGCAATAGGGAGGCAAAGTGAACGTCACTTCCTCATTCCGTAGTGTATTAGAGATTTTCTTCCACAATTTATTTTCCCATAGACATTCATATAAATACCCGATTTTTTTTACATTTTGGTCCAAGTGAAATGTTATGCGATCTCTCCTGTTTCTAAATATATCTGTACCGTAAAACTCTTTTTATACGCATTTATACGAAATGTCTATGGGGAAATAAATGGCGGATGAAAATCTCTGGTACAGTGCTGAAGCAGGAAGTGACGTTCCACTTTGGCTCTCTATAAGTAGAGAATATGTTGTAGACAGCAAAACAATACAGGTATTAAAATAAATGAAGGTGAAGGGGATAAGAAGGGGGAAAGGGGCAAAGATAAGAGGATAAATGTCACGTAAGGAAAGTGTGTGTATTGAAAACTCAGTCTATAATCAAAACGTAAATAAAAACAGTAATGCGGTAATAACTCACCAAGTTCAATCAATATCTAGTACGGTACATGTCACGGAAACCTGACGCATAAAGCTGATTCTCATGACGTTACATTACATTGTAGTGAAAAGAAAGAAGGCAGACCAGACCAAACGTCCAACACGTACCTGCATGCGCGGGTGGAACGGGGGCTCCCTCTGGCCCCAGGGCGGGGGCTGGTCAGGATGGTTCCCCCACGGCGGCTGCTGGTCGTACTGGGAGTTCCAGGACGGGGGGCCAGAGTCGGAGCCACCCGGCCCGCTCCAGGGGCCTCCTTCCCGGGGCGGGCCTCCGCTCCAATTCCCTTGGTCCCTCTGATCGTTCCACATGCCCTCATGGCTGTTCCAGGGAGGGCAGCCAGGTGGGGGCTGATTCGGGTCAAATGGAGGCTGGGAGAAGAAAGGTAACAGAAGACATGAGAGTGGCCTCTTGTCCAAGTCCGGACTTATGTAGGGTTTACTTTACGCTCCCACAACACTCGCACCTCACGAAATGCTTTTTCTTTGGCCCGATATGCCTTTAGTCATGATAGTTCACGATAGTTCACAATGCAAAATGCTGCTATGAATCCTTCTGAGGTTGACATATACCAGTTCACATATCATCGTCTAGACACATTCTGGCACAGCTCTTCTGGAACAGCTTCTTACCGGCTGGTTGGGGTTCCAGGGGCCCATGTGCTGGGGATCGTACCAGTTGGGCTTGTTAGAGGGGATGTCTGGGGGGTTGCTGGGGTCCTGCTGTCTAGACGAGGGTCCATCAAATTCCCCTGGAGGAGGGCCTGAGACGGACATGGAGGCCTTCACATCTGCTGCTCGCAACACACACACACGAAGACCAATATGTTACAGCACAAACGCACGTACATGCATGGCACACACACAAAGTATGTTGTGAAATGTGTGTGTGTTCTAACCAGGTTGTGAGGCCATGGGTGAGGCCCTGTCAGTCTCAGCAGGGGTAGGCAGCTGGACCACGGCGGCCGGCAGCGGCTGCTTCACACTGGTCACAAAGTCCTCATGCTGCGTCTTCAAGGCCTGGATCTGCTGCTGGAAGGCCAGCTGCACCGGCTGCACCATCGCTGCATACTCCGTTATCAGAGACGCCTGGCGGAGAGGCACAGATCAGTCAAATGACAGAGTCTGCAAGGGAGAGAGTGGAGCAGTGTTAAGAGGGAATAACCCTCAATGAGCCTTGGTCCTCTCACCTGGTACTGGCCCAGGCCCAGTGCTGGGTTCTGGAGCTGCTGAATGGTCACTTCATCAAAGTAGCCGTTCTTCTCCCAAAGCTGCAAGAGCTGGAGAGGGAGAGGATGGGAAAGAGGGAAAACATAACTTTGGATTGAGGTTTTTTTTCTTTCATTTCAGTTTTAATAAAAGGAACACAGTAGAACCAGCAGAAAGTCTACTATGTATCTGTGTTGGTAAAAAAACATCACATCTGGTAAGTATACATGAATATGTTTTGTTTTATTGTTATTATATTATAGGTTTCAGTGGAGAGTTTTAATGTCCCATGGTCTAAATGCTGTTTCGATGTCTGTCCGTTTACCCTGGTGATCTTCTGCTGCTTGTCTTCCTCTACGGACAGGAAGCTGGTGCAGTAGATGGGAACCACCACCTTCTGCAGCGCTGCCAGCAAGTCCCGCTGCTGCTTCCGCTGGCTGCCAGGACACAATGCAACACAGCACGCGTTACAACACGGATATAATGACTAATGAGCTGCCGAAAATTCTGGTTTTCTGAGATTAGGACTGAACTGACCCAGACATTAGGTTGGGTGGGTGTGTGTGCGTGTATTTATGTATGTCTACCAGTGATGGAGGACGTCATTGGTCAGATAGATGAGATGTAGGCGGAGCTCAAAGTGCGCTGTGTCAGCGATGATGCGGTTGCGGAGATGTGCCGTCATCAGTTCACAGTGGGCTGGAGCCTTGGCGTTAGTGAACATCCAGTTCTTACCGGCCTGAGAGCGAGACACGTACAGAGAGAGTCATGGCGATGGAGGTTATTTTACAGTCCCACTGTTTTAAGAATCTATGCACATAACCAGTGGCAACACTCAATCAAGCTGTGACACTGTGGGCTTACAGAGATGGCGTCTTTAGTGCAGGTGTCTATGATGGGCTGCAGCAGGTTGTCAAACTCCGAGACGTCCAGCTGAGTTTCCGACAGCAGTTTCTGGGTCTGCTGTTCCATCGCCAGGGCTATGGCTGCCGTCACTTGCTCCTACGTGGAGAAGAGCAGAGAAAAACGGATCAGTCAAGTCATATCAATCAGCCACTCACCTCAACACCTTGGAGTGGACACCTCCTAGCAAGAACATGAGTTATTCATGCTGACAACAGTAAGTAGCCAAACCAGTTGGGTATGAAATGGCTTGTCACTGTGGGGTGACAGTCTGGCAAACAACAGACAGACCGTGTATTTGTGCTCATTTGCAACTTAATTATTCTATACTACACCAGCCATTCCCAACCTGTGGGCTGGGGGCCCACTGGTGGGCCAAAAAGGTATTGCAAGTGGGCTGCCGGATCATTTGCAAAACAGTACGATCGATCTTCATGAACTTTTTTTTTAATATTATTATTATGATGTATGAGAGTGCATTTCTCCATTGTTGAATGATATCTTTAATTTGTAATCAATTACTCATTAATTACCCTATTGTAGACAGCCCCTCACTTTTAGTTTCTGATTTATGTGTGATGGTGATGGACAGCTCCTTTTACTATTACAATTAAAAGTGCTCTGACCACACATTATTTGGCCTCTGTTTACGGTTGGGTGTGGGCCGTTTTTTTTTTTTTTTTTTTCCAAGTGGAAAAGTTTGGGAACCGCTGTTCTACACGATTCCGCAAAAATACTGGTGAAAAACAGTGAATACTTGTACTTTGTGATATTGATTATGGACAGCTTCAAAGCAAAAATACTGATCTCAGTCTAAGCTGCTCTGTACCTGTCTGAGGGTGAGCAGATGCTGCTCCTGCTGCTGCAGATTCCACTGGCTCTGCTGGATGAGCTCTTCCACAGAGGGCGTGGCCGGTGGAGGGATGGGAGGCGGAGCGATGATGGACATGCCCGGAGGCGGGACGTCGGCCACGTCGTTGGCTCCCGGCATGTACATGTCTGCAAAACAAACAGCAGCGAGAGTGAGCGCCTGACGGAGGTGTGCTAAGCTGAGCCTAGCTTTCAGGGCTGCTATTCAAAGGCTCCATGTTGTGCGAGTGCTGAGCTGATGTAGAGAAAGATGCATTGGGTGTATCATGTAAAGGCAGAATTGATGTTGTTTTGTCAGTTTACAATAAAAGTAAAATAAGATGTAAATAGGCTTATATAGCCTACAGCAAGCAGATGAAATTGTCCAGGAGCAAAGCAGAATAGAACAACAGGGAATTAATTGTACCGGTACATGCAACCCAAAACCAGAAAATAACGAAGTGACGAGGTTTCCAAAAACAGAGCACATTAGACCAGACAACTACAGTAGAGCTGCACAATTATTCTAAACAAAAACTAAAATATACAAATCGCAATAATGAAATCTTCCAACTCCAAATCTTCCATTATACTTCAACACTGGAAATCATATCCTCATCAACCCCCTGCCAACCACCCCATACCGTTTCTTTTTCCAAAGAGTAGGGAGATAAATTATTATTGATACAACCCCAAGATCCCAGATTTTTGTGAAAATCAGAGTCTGATGCATCAAACCAGGCCTTGCTCAAAGACAAGTGACCAGGCTGGAGGAGCCGTCCTGCACATTTTTAATCCATCAATTATATAACCCAGAGATATCTTCAATCTTGTCCAAAAATGGTCAAAACTCAAAAAGAAAAACATACACACACAAAAATATACAGACATGAAAAATGCAACTGAAAAGTGTAAGCTTTCAAGCACAGGTGTGATATAATGTCCAGCAACAGAATGTGCAGAAAAAGTGACTTTCCAACTGTTATTTCAAATTCATCTGACAAAGCTGGTTCCAAATAAATACCTTCAGCCTTATACTCCTCCCCATCGTGGGCCAAGGGATCTATGTGGAGAAAAGCAAACTTTAATGCATTTAGGCGGCATTACATTCCATGCAACACTGTAGAACACTGTATTTACTTTAGGTAATTTGACCATCATTGGAGTGTGCCAATAATGGCATACTGACTGAAACCTCACTGCGAGTTCACACTGTGAGCAACTTGGATGACGGTTGCTCTATCCTGACAGATTGTGGGTAGGCAAGAGGCTCTGATTCCATCTAGCTAGTGGTCACGTGCAGCTGCAAGGTTATGCTAACTGCCTTTCATAATGTTACATAGCATTAATAGAAAATAAACAGGAAATAAATCAGTAAATTTAACATTTACTTTTTTGAGATGTACGTGTGCTTTGTTTGTAATATGCTGTTTAATTTGTAAACCTGAAAAACCCATAAATAAATAATAATACAAAATAAAAACAAATGAAAGACTTCTAGTGACTTATTGATCATGTTGCTCACTGGGTGAAAGCATGCTTATTGTCATAAATACAGTGGTGATTTGCAATGCAGTCGTTGCACAGACTTTTTTATGAATTGATATTTTCTACTTTTGCACCTGCAACAAAGACATCTAACCGTGCAGACACTGGAAACGGGTCCGACGTGGAAGCAAGCCGAAGCGCAGGCAGTTTCATTTCGGAGTCTTAACAGACTACTAGACCAATCATACCGGATCGTTCCGCGTCTGGTTTATTTTTGACGTGAGCGGCCGCGTGCAGTGGAGCAAAACAGAGCGCTTCTGGTGTGAATGGCCAGGCTCCTGCTCGACGCTTCCGTGACGTGCTGTGTCCCTTCCATTTCCAGTGTGTCTGCGCCGTCAGGTGTAGAGATGCTCGTTACATTAGCTACTGATATAGTTCCTAGCTAGCAAGCCAGGAAATATTCAAGTCTGGCCTCCTTGTATCAATTACGACCGATATATAAGCACACAGAACATTTCACTTAGTCCAGAAGAGGCTTGGATGAATGAATAAATATAAATGGTTAGGTCATAAGTTAGGCCATTTTCTTTCGGCCTAGGCTACCAAGTTAGCCTAGTTTCCCCTATACGAGGGATCAGCGACGTGACGTCACAACAACAACAAATCACCGCAAAACACCCGGAACCGCAGCAGTTAACTAGTAAGAGTTGTGCCAAACAAACGTTAATATCTCAAAAACTATACATGACATCGCTTATATTTTGACATTCTGAGTGAGAGCAGAAGTAGCTCAAGAGTTTGATATATAGTATTATGCACATCGTGTTAAAGTTGTGTGAACTGTCGCAGTTTTTAAATTTTACACCGCACTGCTGGAGCTAGAGTGAGCACTCAAGGCTGGCTCCATAGGGTTCCATTGCCGTTTCCACCCGGAAACGCGGTTAGTTTACAAAAATGCTGCTTGGCTGATCCCTCCTCGTATAAGGCTAGAAAGGACTAGGCAGTGTTTATGTCACTGAGTCGTGTAGATCAGTGTCATGTGGTTTTGGATCTTGTTTCCAACACCACTGATTACAGAGTCAGGCTATTGTTTCAAAGAAACAAGTGCGCCTTCCATCCCAACTGTGATATATAATCCTTTCAGCTCTGCTAAGCTCCGGTTGGCCCCGCTGTGAAAAGATAACCTGCTGGATGAATGGTAGTTTGTGGTTGTACTGCTTCTCACACAGACTCTGCAGACCAAAGTTGAAACATGTTAGTAGTAGACATTAAACTAGCCTGCAGAACGAACTCAAAGAGTGTGGCTAAACACATAGGCTTGGTAGAGAGTAGAGACACTTACACAGTGTTTCCCCTAGAACATTTTTCAGGCCTGGAGGGATTTCGAAACGTACCCAGACCGCAACGGTGTGGGCCCTCGCTGGCGACGCTAAACTTTTAGCTAACCTGTTCGCATTTATGCTCGCAATGGCATCCCAAGTATCATCATACTAATGGGATGTGATGAGAACAGTTGTATTATGGGATGTGCGTTTCCCAGGCAACGACACACGTTGACACGTTTTGGAACAGCGCCGCACGCTGGCACGATGGTCCTAAAAGCAAAATGCTTATTGTTTTGAATGATTTGGCATCTTCTATTACTGTCAACACTGTTAACACCAGTATTGTTGGATTATTGATATTATTGAAATTTTGGGTAGAGGAGGGAGCGGGGGATCTTTTGTTTTGTTTTTGCATTTCCTCTTCTGGCCTGGCGAGGGCATCAGCCTGGCGGGCCGGCCAGGCCTGTAGAGTGGTAGGGGAAACACTGCACTACTATAGGAGGCTTTGAAGGCTTATCAACAAAAGGGAAAATCCACTCTAAAACTCAAAATTCATGTTATTCCTGTGATCTTGGACAATTAATTCTAGATTTGTTAACAGAGCTCAGAATCTCTTGATGAAGGTGCTCAAGCCAGGTGTTAGGATTGGCGAAGTCATGAAAAATCATTGTGAGCTGCAGATTTTCTCTGTTGATTCCAGCCTTGACTCTCAGCTTTCTAGTGGAGGGACAGAACTAACACTCACAGAAAACACAAATATCTTTATACAGCTTCAGTTTTGGGATGGATTGTCTCTTTAACTACATACGCTGCTGTTGCTCGATGGCAAGCTTGCACTTGTAGTAGCCGAAGTATTCCCCGCCGAAGAGAAAGGAGAACTTGGGGTTGTCCTTCTGCTTCTCCATCGTCATCTTTTCAAACTCCGGCCCGTTTCGAGATACAAACTGGGCCAGCTTGTCAATCACATTCCTCAGCTCTTGATCTGCATCAGGGGAAAAAGAAGATAAAAGTAGGTGGTGATGTGTCTACCACAGGAAACAGAACACAGGAAAGCAAAAAATAAAAAAAAGGAATATAAAAAATTAAAATCCATGGTCATCTTTGCCTCATAAAGAGTTGAGTGGCAGTGTTTCACCTACATTTCTTTGTAAAAGTCAGTGTTTTGTTTTGGTGGGGGGGGGCACACTTTCTCTAGCAGTACTTATGCTTTTAATGGCCGACCATGGAGAACTTGGGGTTGGGGTTGTATACTATATATATATATATATATATATATATATATATATATATATATATATATATATATTCCACATTCAAACATTCTATTGATGTTCTCCACCAATATTTCTCATTCAATCATCACCATTCACAATATGCTGGCTATTAAAGATAAACACAAACACACAAGCCAGCCACACACTAACAGAAGGATACTGCAAAGTGCACTGAACTGAGCATTCAAACGCTGGTTTTTAAATTCAAATGTCAGCATTATGAACGAATATTTGAATATTTAAACTATTCGGCACAGCCCAAATGGATATGAATGAAAAGTGTATGTATTGTAACGGCACAGGCGAGGCTGGTTTCGAACCCGAGGTCTCCAACTTACAAGCCCAAGACGTTCCGACCAAAGGGACAATCCCTTTGGCCAAGGACCAACGTACTCGCTTTATCCACCCAGACCCCGGTTCGCTACAGTATGTTACATACACTTTTCATTCTACATTCTAGAGGAAGCACTAGGTGGTCCACTTTAGTGTTTTTATTCTGACCACACACATTAAATATACTATATATTTGACCTACATTGGATTTGATAATACAATCCACAGGGGAACCACTGTGGAGTGGGCGTGGCTTCGAAGCCAGGCTAGCACTTTCAATCTATGCTTTCAATGACCCATGTCTATTTTCAAAAACTTTTAAGGCCTCGATTTTTCAAATTCACAAACTTTCAAGAATTTCAAGGACCCGTGGGAACCCTTTATGTGACTTTTCAGAGATTTGATAACACCAGAAACAGCAAGTGAAGGGAAACCCAATGGAAAATGAATGAGGGTTAGCTGTGAGAGCTAAAATAAATAAATAATTAAATAAATGGACAAGGAAATGACTGTTCACAAGCACAAACCGCAACATAACACATTCACTGATTTATCAATTAGCGTTATCACATTAAGTTACCTAGGTGCGTGGCCGTCTTTTTTAAAGTACGGTACTAACGCTAGTTTGAACAGCTAGCTAACGCTAGCTAATTTCGCTAGCTATGTGAAATGCTAAAAGCAGCGGTAGCGTTAGCCAGGAGCTCCAAGTAGCATGGCAGTAAGGTAAGCTAACGCTCAATGGAAATTAAGTAACGTTAACACTGCGCAGTGCTGACCTTCAGGAGGGTTAGGGATATCCATGTTTGTGTTCAGTACAGCGAACACGCCGACCAGACACTCCAGAAGTGAAGTAACGTTATATGTATTTCACTTTTACACAATTGTCCTAAAAAATACACATACCCGCATCCCCAAATCAATGTACACCGGAAGTGCTGTACAGGGGGGTCAGGGTTGAGAGTGCACGATTCTTTTTTTTAAGTGGCAATTTATCTGCAGCGCCAGCTGTGGTGGGGCGGAGGATAACAACTCAACGTCCCCCACCCCCTGCCTTCAACATGCAACCAAGACTGTATTCGTCACAAACGTTTGCCAGTTTAAGGATCTCCAAAACAGATTAAGCGTTAAAAAAGAAGAAAAAGAAAAAGAAAAACACGCTGTTCGCAGCAACAAAAAAAGGGGTGGAGCGTCAAGTAAAAGTAGTCCGTGGAGTGCACACAGTGTGACCATCTGATCACAGACACAACCAAGCAAATTGCCAAATGCCAATACAATTTTATTTTATTCAACAACAAAACAAAGACGTGCGTTTGCTGTTTTCAGAGCAATATGATCAATATTTATTGTTTTGTAAGAATCTGACTGAACTATTATTAGACTTGGAGACAACAACACCATCAGGTCACTCGCCTCATATTGCATGATAATCACTCTGTTGGTCAGTTGGTCTACAAAAATTCCATCAGCGGCTGGCCACAGTTTTCACTAGCAGGCTGACATTGGCATGGCCACATGGAGGTGTGTGTGTGTGTGTGTGTGTGTGTGTGTGTGTGTGTGTGTGTGTGTGTGTGTGTGTGTGTGTGTGTGTGTGTGTGTGTGTGTGTGTGTGTGTGTGTGTGTGTGTGTGTGTGTGTGTGTGTGTGTGTGAAAGTGTTTGAAGGTGTGTGTGAAGGTGTGTTTGTGTCAATACTAAAAGTGGGTGTAGGGGTATGAGTCCTGGTCGCTGCACTAGCGCCTCCTCTGGTCAGTCGGGGCACCTGTACGGGGGGAGGGGAACAGGGGGGTACTTCACTGTCAGGTGAAAATAATTGGCTGGCGACTGCACATGTATCGGAGGAAGCATGATTGTGCTAGTCTACGGCTATTCCCAGATCAGCAGAGGAGGTGGAGCAATGACCGGGACAGCAAGGGAAATTGGCAAAGTACAATTGGGGAGAAGAAGGGAGAAAAACTGTGAAAAAAGTCTGGAATGGAGTTTGTAGTACAAAGTATGAAAGAGTAGTTAGAGTTCAACAGTTGAACAGTCCCCCCATAGAATTAAACAGGCACTAAAAAGTTGGGTTTTGGGGGGAAAGAAAAAATCTAGACCCAAGATGGCCGGGCATTCTGTGGCTGGAACCCATGTGACATCATGCTGCAAATGTTTCAACGTGACAACATAAACATTCTAAATGGCATTTAGTTTATTTCCTGTAGTTTATACTAATACAATAACTGACAGAAAATCTGCTAGGTTTCAAACGTTCCCTAGCAACATAATTCCAGTGAAACTGTTTGTGTGGTTAGCAATTAAGGGGTTTCTCTCTCCTGTGTGGTAACTCATGTGTCTTCAAGTTTCTATTTTGCTTGCTTTTAGCACAGACAGCAATTAAATTGTTATTCTCTTGTGTGGATCTCAATGTGTTTCTTCAAGTGTCCTTTACGCCCAAAACATTTACCACAGACTGAACAAGTAAATGGCTTCTCTCCTGTGTGGACTCTCATGTGTCTCTTGAACTCTCCTTTCTGACTGCAACTTTTACCACATGAACAAGTAAATGGTGCCTCTCCTGTGTGGACTATCATGTGTGTCTTCAGGTGTGTAGATTGACTGCAACCTTTCCCACAGACTGAACAAGTAAATGGCTTCTCTCCTGTGTGGACTCTCATGTGTGCCTTCAACTCTCCCTTCTGACTGCAACTTTTACCACAGACTGAGCAAGTAAATGGCTTCTCTCCTGTGTGAACTCTCATGTGTCTCTTCAATTTACCACATAACAATTTGCCACAAACTGAGCAACTAAAGTATTTCTTACCAAGAACTGCACTGTTTTTCGGGGAGTGTAACCCTGACTGAGGTTCATCAGTTTCCAGCCAATCATCATCACTGTCTTCAGTCTCAGGTTCAGAAGAGTGTGAAGTCTGGCCATCGCTAGTTCGTTGTAAATGACCAGCTGGATCTAAGTCCCTGGCTGGTTCTGATACGACACAGTCCTCTCCATCAACTTCTGTTTTAATCTGTTCAGTTGAGCTGCTGGCTAGAGGCTCTGTCTCTCTGTTCTCCTCAGTTTTGGTTTGATGAAGCTGTGAGGACTGAGGTTTCTCTTCATCATCTTCACTCTTCACAGGGACAGGAGTGAATGGAAACTCGGTGATATGGGCCTCCGTCAGCCCTTGAAGCTGCTCTCCCTCCTGACTGGTCCAGAGTTCCTCCTGTTCCTCTTTAATGTGTGGGGGCTCTGGGTCCTCCTGAAGCTGCTCTCCCTCCTGACTGGTCCAGAGTTCCTCCTGTTCCTCTTTAATGTGTGGGTGCTCTGGGTCCTCCTGAAGCTGCTGCTCTTCCTCCTGACTGATCCAGAGTTCCTCCTGTTCCTCTTTAATGTGTGGGGACTCTGGGTCCTCCTGGTCCAGACTGGGGCTCCACTCCTGCTGCTCAGCAGGAACCTCTTCTTTAATGACCAACAGGAGGTCTGGAGGCAAGGCTTCTCTGTGTAACCGCACAGCGTCCAGCAGTTTTCCTTGTCGGTGGATCTCCTCTCTTGAACGAGCAGCTTCCTCCTCGTACTCTGCTATCGTTCTTTCAAACAGCCCAAATATCTCTCCAACAGCTGCAGTTAGGCGCTGCTTCACCACCGCTCTCAGCTTCTGGACTTTAGACATTTAAATGTTTTAATTAACAGTGACAGGAGCATTTCCTCCTTTATTGACAAAATGTTAGATGATGTCATAACTACAGTGATGATGTCATCATTGGGGAGTCGACAGTGATGATGCCGCAGTGATGCCACAGTGTTGATGTAACAGTGATGATGTAACAGTGATGTCATAATTTTTTATGTCATCTTTGATGATGCCACTGATGATGTCACTCATTGATGGTTCAATGTCATATCTCACCGATGATGTCATAATGTAAAGTGATGTCATGTTCTTGAGATATAGAGTGAGTTCTGACAATCTTCCGTATTCGATCGTAAATTCATTTTCCGATCGACTTTGCAACAGGCTTCAGTCTCCAAATGTGCCTGTTGTTGCTAAGCGCCTGTTCCCAATTTACCAGGCGTCCAGTGTTCAAGCCATCAAAAGTGTCTGCGAATGAATTCACCAGACCACAGCTTAACACAAACCGACGTTATCATTCAAAGCTCCAATATCGCCTGACCTGAGGCGATATTCTTTTCCCCATGATGTCGAAGGCTAGGCGAAGGCATGACCCGCCCCTCTCTGTCTCTGATTGGCCTAGCATCAAACGTTCATCCAATCACATTCGCTTGGCTATCCTGCATCTCTTTCTACAGTCTGTGGTCAGCCGGTTCAATGTTAACCAGTAGCACCTAGCAGCAGTCCTATGTGGATGCTCACCGAAACCAGTGACCGAAACGTTATAGCGTTTATTTAAACAACCAAATTATAATACAGAGACAATTAAATTCCATTACTGAAAGAAAGCATTTAGCGGTCCAAATGTCTGCCAGCGCAGTCTATGTGCTGGACCTGAAAGGCAAGGTAAGGCAAAGCTAGCTGCAGGCTGTGATTGAACGTTCTGATTGACTGTTGAATGGCTTTTCTGGGCGTTTATTACCATTTACAAATACATGAGCGTTAAATTTAATGGGTGCACTGAAATGAATGGTTGAACATGTGAATAAGTGAGACTTATGTTGAAAACGACATGAAAACAGCTGCCAACAGTAGACAGTCACATCATATAATAATAATAATAATAATAATAATACGAATTATTATTATTATTGTTATTATTATTAATATTAATAATATCATAGGCTATAGCCTATATAATATGAATGTGACTTCATGTTGAAAATGACATGAAAACAGCTGCCAACAGCTGGACTACTAGACAGTCACATCATACATATAATAATAATAATAATAATAATAATTATAATATAATAATAATAATAATATGAATGAGTGAGACGTTCATGTTGAAAATGACACGAAAACAGTTGCCAACAGCTGGACTATAATAAAATGAATGACTGAGACTTCATGTTGAAAAAACATGAAAACAGCTGGACTAGACAGTCAGTCACATCATCATATATAATAATAATAACAATAATAACAATAATATCATATATAATATGAATGAGTGAGACTTCATGTTGAAAACTACATGAAAACAGCTGCCAACAGCTGGACTAGACAGTCACATCACTGCTTCTCCTGCTAGCCTTCAGCACAGGAGGAGCTATGCTGTTCTAGGGGCCTTTGGTTAGTTCTGGGGAGGGGGGGGCGGCCGGTGAATATTACTGCGATAACTGGACAATATATTGTGATCCTGGGCGAATGACTCACCTTGTTACACACACACACGCAGGCATCCTTTGCATCTCTTTGAGAAGTCCTCACTTAACGTAACATTCCTTTTTATGCCAGTTGCACCACTTGATTTTCTGAGAAGTCAAACCTTTCAGACTAACATTGTTTACATTTTGTTTTCCTGAATGTTCAGACTGGTGCATTTAAATAAGATGAAAGTGTAGCTGTATGTAGCTCAAATGATGTATAATAAAGGAGACAGACATTTTCAAATGGGCTGTAACTGTTCAAAGAATATCACTGCTCTAACATGAAAACCATCCAACTCCAACTTTGGAGTATTCAGTTTTATCACTTGTAACGAAAATGCACATGGTCATGTAAGTGCTGAGAAAGCTTCATAATCCTATGGGTGTTTTGCCTTGTCTTTCATGCTAAGATCAGGGGGTGGGGGAGATGAATAGGGAAAGGCAGGTGAAGAACAGAATAGAGTGAGGAGGTAGAGACAGAAATAGTGGCAGAGTTGGCTAGTAGTAAGAAACAAATGAAGTGAGAGACTGAGAGTCCTGCTTGTGTGTTGCAGGTGCTGATCTGCCGTAACTACCGGGGAGACGTGGACATGTCGGAGATCGAGCACTTCATGCCCATCCTGATGGACAAGGAGGAGGAAGGCAACCTGTCTCCCATCCTGGCCCACGGCGGAGTCCGCTTCATGTGGATCAAACATAACAACCTCTACCGTATCCTTTACACCTCCCACACGGCAGAGTCCGCTTCATGTGGATCAAACACAACAACCTCTACCGTATCCTTTACACCTCCCACACGGCAGAGTCCGCTTCATGTGGATCAAACACAACAACCTCTACCGTATCCTTTACACCTCCCACACAGCAGAGTCCGCTTCATGTGGATCAAACACAACAACAACCTCTACCGTATCCTTTACACCTCCCACACGGCAGAGTCTGCTTCATGTGGATCAAACACAACAACCTCTACCGTATCCTTTACACCTCCCACACGGCGGAGTCCGCTTCATGTGGATCAAACACAACAACCTCTACCGTATCCTTTACACCTCCCACACGGCAGAGTCTGCTTCATGTGGATCAAACACAACAACAACCTCTACCATATCCTTTACACCTCCCACACGGCAGAGTCCGCTTCATGTGGATCAAACACAACAACCTCTACCGTATCCTTTACACCTCCCACACGGCAGAGTCTGCTTCATGTGGATCAAACACAACAACAACCTCTACCATATCCTTTACACCTCCCACACACGGCAGAGTCCGCTTCATGTGGATCAAACACAACAACCTCTACCGTATCCTTTACACCTCCCACACACCAGAGTCCGCTTCATGTGGATCAAACACAACAACCTCTACCGTATCCTTTACACCTCCCACACGGCAGAGTCTGCTTCATGTGGATCAAACACAACAACCTCTACCATATCCTTTACACCTCCCACACACGGCAGAGTCTGCTTCATGTGGATCAAACACAACAACCTCTACCGTATCCTTTACACCTCCCACACGGCAGAGTCTGCTTCATGTGGATCAAACACAACAACCTCTACCATATCCTTTACACCTCCCACACACGGCAGAGTCTGCTTCATGTGGATCAAACACAACAACCTCTACCGTATCCTTTACACCTCCCACACGGCAGAGTCCGCTTCATGTGGATCAAACACAACAACCTCTACCGTATCCTTTACACCTCCCACACGGCAGAGTCTGCTTCATGTGGATCAAACACAACAACCTCTACCGTATCCTTTACACCTCCCACACGGCAGAGTCCGCTTCATGTGGATCAAACACAACAACCTCTACCGTATCCTTTACACCTCCCACACGGCAGAGTCCGCTTCATGTGGATCAAACACAACAACAACCTCTACCGTATCCTTTACACCTCCCATACGGCGGAGTCCGCTTCATGTGGATCAAACACAACAACCTCTACCGTATCCTTTATACCTCCCACACGGCAGAGTC
This sequence comes from Poromitra crassiceps, assembly GCF_964638095.1. Classification (NCBI taxonomy): domain Eukaryota; kingdom Metazoa; phylum Chordata; class Actinopteri; order Beryciformes; family Melamphaidae; genus Poromitra; species Poromitra crassiceps. The sequence continues at coordinate 39,946,195 of NC_139632.1, forward strand.
CGCTTCATGTGGATCAAACACAACAACCTCTACCGTATCCTTTATACCTCCCACACGGCAGAGTCCGCTTCATGTGGATCAAACACAACAACAACCTCTACCGTATCCTTTACACCTCCCACACGGCAGAGTCCGCTTCATGTGGATCAAACACAACAACAACCTCTACCGTATCCTTTATACCTCCCACACGGCAGAGTCCGCTTCATGTGGATCAAACACAACAACAACCTCTACCGTATCCTTTACACCTCCCACACACGGCGGAGTCCGCTTCATGTGGATCAAACACAACAACCTCTACCGTATCCTTTACACCTCCCACACGGCAGAGTCCGCTTCATGTGGATCAAACACAACAACCTCTACCGTATCCTTTACACCTCCCACGCGGCAGAGTCCGCTTCATGTGGATCAAACACAACAACAACCTCTACCGTATCCTTTACACCTCCCACACGGCAGAGTCCGCTTCATGTGGATCAAACACAACAACAACCTCTACCGTATCCTTTATACCTCCCACACGGCAGAGTCCGCTTCATGTGGATCAAACACAACAACAACCTCTACCGTATCCTTTACATCTCCCACACGGCAGAGTCCGCTTCATGTGGATCAAACACAACAACAACCTCTACCGTATCCTTTACATCTCCCACACGGCAGAGTCTGCTTCATGTGGATCAAACACAACAACCTCTACCGTATCCTTTACACCTCCCACACGGCGGAGTCCCTTTCCAAATATTGCATTACATATGATATGGCCATTTGTTATTTTACCATTCACATCACATTGGCCTTGACCTGTGTGTTGCAGTTGTAGCAACATCAAAGAAGAATGCCTGTGTGTCCCTCGTCTTCTCTTTCCTCTATAAAATCATCCAGGTGAGCTCATGTTTTCATGCCCTTGTGAGGCATTCATGGAATGACATATATGAACCATTTATTCACTTAATTAGCACATTTTCAGTTCCATTTTGTATTTTTGAAAAGTTTGCTAAAAAAGTGCTTTGGAGGTTGAATGGAAAAACAGATCATGTATGCAGTGACATCACCTCCAATATGTCAACAGTAATAACCCGAATATATTATATTCTTCTCAGTGACAGACGTGCGTATACACATGATACACACACTGACGTAGGGCCTTTTATTAAAAATCGAATATATCGAATATTGAATGCGAAGTTGCGAACCACCAGTGGTTCGGACCAATCAGCATCCAGACAGGCGGGATTTAAATGTGACGACAGCGAGAAGCGAGCCCATGATAGACGTAATAAACAGATGGCTCATCCAATCACCTGCCAGGTATTTTTTGAAAGTGCATGCCCCGGTTTCCCGAGCGAGTTCCCAGATGGTTACATGAAGCAAACCTAACGTGAGGTTAGAAAATATCTATTTGGCTGCAGCTTTAAAAATATTGTTATCACATTGTCCTTCAAAAGCCCAAATCAGTTGAGCCACAGGGTGTGAAGATGTACTGTGATCTACTGGCTGATAACATGCAGAGTTGTCGCTTGGCTCAGACCATCCCTCCTGATCTCCCCAGGTCTTTTCTGAGTACTTCAAGGAGCTGGAGGAGGAGAGCATCAGAGACAACTTTGTCATCATCTACGAGCTGATGGACGAGCTGATGGACTTTGGTTACCCTCAGACCACCGACAGCAAGATCCTGCAGGAGTAAGACGGAGCTGTTAACTAGCAAACCTTTTCTTGTAGTTATTATATCTGTAGATAAGCTCCTTTCCCCCATGGTGTTTGTCTGTCAGATATATCACTCAGGAGGGTCACAAGCTGGACACCGGCGCCCCCCGCCCCCCTGCCACTGTCACCAACGCTGTCTCCTGGCGCTCCGAGGGCATCAAGTATAGGAAGAATGAAGTCTTCCTCGATGTCATTGAGTCAGTCAACCTGCTGGTGAGAAGATTGTATACAATACATGTTTTTATTTTTACAAGGACAAATAGACCACAATGACATTACAAGCAATTGCCCATTTAAATGTGTTAGCTACTGCTATAGCGCCTGGAGCAGCTTAGTACACATTGACATGGGGGTATGGTCCTCATTCTTATGGACATTTGGTAGTGCAGTAGGAAGGTCCAGAAATTGCACAGGCAACCCTTCCACCACTAGATGGCCTCCAGGTCCAACCTGCCAACCCAGACATGGTCATTTACTTAGGTTACAATATTGTACAGTATTATTGTTTCATTTTGCTGGTGATAATCAAACTCTGTCTAATAACAAATCTGCCTAAAACCTATGATCAAACACTGCTGAATATACTAGTCCTATACCTCCCTCACCCAAACCTGCCTCCCTGTGGCAGGTGAGTGCCAATGGCAACGTACTGCGTAGCGAGATCGTTGGCTCCATCAAGATGCGAGTCTTCCTGTCCGGCATGCCGGAGCTGCGGTTGGGCCTCAATGACAAGGTCCTGTTTGAGAACACGGGACGTGAGTAAACATCCAGGCTAAACACAAATTAGTTTCTGCATCACAAACTGTCTTTATTTGAAGCCTTGTGTTCATTGTATGTTTTACTGCTGCACGTCGCTTTGCCTAGTTCTTGTGATATAATATACAACCGAGTTCTTACTTTATTTTCACCCCCCTTTGTAATGTGAAAACAAACTCATGGCTCTATCAAGGAGTCTGTTTTACTATAATGACAGATCACTGCAGTGTTTTGCTTTTTTTGAGTGGGACCTGATGGGAAGTATTCCTTCCATTTGTTTGGATCAAACTTGGCGAATGACACACATCTCACCACTGTGGTTTTCTATCATTTGGGAAATTACGCTGATTGGCCCAAGGAGGGCGCTATCTTTTCACTCGCTGTGTCTCTTCTTCTGGCCCTTCTGTACCTTCCTCTCTCCCTCTGTCCGCCCCCTTCACCCCACCGTTTGTCCAGGAGGGAAGAGTAAGTCGGTGGAACTGGAAGACGTCAAGTTCCACCAGTGTGTCCGGCTTTCTCGCTTCGAGAACGACCGCACCATCTCCTTCATCCCTCCTGACGGGGAGTTTGAGCTGATGTCCTACCGCCTCAACACGCACGTATGTCCTACCTTCTCAACACGCACGTATGTCCTACCACCTAAACACGCACGTATGTCCTACCGTCTCAACACGCACGTATGTCCTACCGCCTCAACACGCACGTATGTCCTACCGCCTCAACACGCACGTATGTCCTACCGCCTCAACACGCACGTATGTCCTACCGCCTCAACACGCACGTATGTCCTACCACCTAAACACGCACGTATGTCCTACCGCCTCAACACGCACGTATGTCCTACCGCCTCAACACGCACGTATGTCCTACCGCCTCAACACGCACGTATGTCCTACCGTCTCAACACGCACGTATGTCCTACCGCCTCAACACGCACGTATGTCCTACCACCTCAACACGCACGTATGTCCTACCACCTCAACACGCACGTATGTCCTACCACCTCAACACGCACGTATGTCCTACCACCTCAACACGCACGTATGTCCTACCGTCTCAACACGCACGTATGTCCTACCGCCTAAACACGCACGTATGTCCTACCACCTAAACACGCACGTATGTCCTACCACCTAAACACGCACGTATGTCCTACCGCCTCAACACGCACGTATGTCCTACCGCCTCAACACGCACGTATGTCCTACCGTCTCAACACGCACGTATGTCCTACCACCTAAACACGCACGTATGTCCTACCGCCTCAACACGCACGTATGTCCTACCGCCTCAACACGCACGTATGTCCTACCACCTCAACACGCACGTATGTCCTACCACCTCAACACGCACGTATGTCCTATCACCTCAACACGCACGTATGTCCTACCGCCTAAACACGCACGTATGTCCTACCGCCTAAACACGCACGTATGTCCTACCACCTAAACACGCACGTATGTCCTACCACCTAAACACGCACGTATGTCCTACCACCTAAACACGCACGTATGTCCTACCGCCTCAACACGCACGTATGTCCTACCGTCTCAACACGCACGTATGTCCTACCACCTAAACACGCACGTATGTCCTACCGCCTAAACACGCACGTATGTCCTACCGCCTCAACACGCACGTATGTCCTACCACCTCAACACGCACGTATGTCCTACCACCTCAACACGCACGTATGTCCTACCACCTCAACACGCACGTATGTCCTACCACCTAAACACGCACGTATGTCCTACCACCTAAACACGCACGTATGTCCTACCACCTAAACACGCACGTATGTCCTACCGCCTCAACACGCACGTATGTCCTACCACCTAAACACGCACGTATGTCCTACCGCCTCAACACGCACGTATGTCCTACCACCTCAACACGCACGTATGTCCTACCACCTCAACACGCACGTATGTCCTACCACCTCAACACGCACGTATGTCCTACCACCTCAACACGCACGTATGTCCTACCACCTCAACACGCACGTATGTCCTACCGTCTCAACACGCACGTATGTCCTACCGCCTCAACACGCACGTATGTCCTACCGTCTCAACACGCACGTATGTCCTACCGCCTAAACACGCACGTATGTCCTACCGTCTCAACACGCACGTATGTCCTACCGCCTAAACACGCATGTATGTCCTACCACCTCAACACGCACGTATGTCCTACCACCTCAACACGCACGTATGTCCTACCACCTCAACACGCACGTATGTCCTACCGCCTCAACACGCACGTATGTCCTACCGCCTAAACACGCATGTATGTCCTACCACCTCAACACGCACGTATGTCCTACCACCTCAACACGCACGTATGTCCTACCACCTCAACACGCACGTATGTCCTACCGCCTCAACACGCACGTATGTCCTACCGTCTCAACACGCACGTATGTCCTACCGCCTAAACACGCATGTATGTCCTACCACCTCAACACGCACGTATGTCCTACCACCTCAACACGCACGTATGTCCTACCGTCTCAACACGCACGTATGTCCTACCGCCTAAACACGCACGTATGTCCTACCGTCTCAACACGCACGTATGTCCTACCGCCTAAACACGCATGTATGTCCTACCACCTAAACACGCACGTATGTCCTACCATCTCAACACGCACGTATGTCCTACCACCTAAACACGCACGTATGTCCTACCGCCTCAACACGCACGTATGTCCTACCACCTAAACACGCACGTATGTCCTACCGCCTCAACACGCACGTATGTCCTACCGTCTCAACACGCACGTATGTCCTACCGCCTCAACACGCACGTATGTCCTACCACCTAAACACGCACGTATGTCCTACCGTCTCAACACGCACGTATGTCCTACCGCCTCAACACGCACGTATGTCCTACCGCCTCAACACGCACGTATGTCCTACCGCCTAAACACGCACGTATGTCCTACCGTCTCAACACGCACGTATGTCCTACCGCCTAAACACGCATGTATGTCCTACCACCTAAACACGCATGTATGTCCTACCGCCTCAACACGCACGTATGTCCTACCGTCTCAACACGCACGTATGTTCTACCGCCTCAACACGCACGTATGTCCTACCGCCTCAACACGCACGTATGTCCTACCGCCTAAACACGCACGTATGTCCTACCGTCTCAACACGCACGTATGTCCTACCACCTAAACACGCACGTATGTCCTACCATCTCAACACGCATGTATGTCCTACCACCTAAACACGCATGTATGTCCTACCACCTAAACACGCACGTATGTCCTACCACCTAAACACGCACGTATGTCCTACCATCTCAACACGCATGTATGTCCTACCACCTAAACACGCATGTATGTCCTACCGCCTCAACACGCACGTATGTCCTACCGTCTCAACACGCACGTATGTTCTACCGCCTCAACACGCACGTATGTCCTACCGCCTCAACACGCACGTATGTCCTACCGCCTAAACACGCACGTATGTCCTACCGTCTCAACACGCACGTATGTCCTACCACCTAAACACGCACGTATGTCCTACCGTCTCAACACGCACGTATGTCCTACCACCTAAACACGCACGTATGTCCTACCGCCTAAACACGCATGTATGTCCTACCACCTAAACACGCACGTATGTCCTACCATCTCAACACGCATGTATGTCCTACCACCTAAACACGCACGTATGTCCTACCATCTCAACACGCACGTATGTCCTACCACCTAAACACGCACGTATGTCCTACCGCCTCAACACGCACGTATGTCCTACCACCTAAACACGCACGTATGTCCTACCGCCTCAACACGCACGTATGTCCTACCACCTCAACACGCACGTATGTCCTACCGCCTAAACACGCACCTATGTTAACACAAGTGTAGCACTGTGGGATATGTTCCCTCAATACCAGGAGCCATGAGTAAGGCACCTGAAATCAAAGGCCTTTTTTCTTCCTTTCTCCACGCTTAAAGAGATGGTCCATCTCTGTAACAGAGACAAATCAATTGTATCTCAAATCGCTGTTATCTAATGACCTCAAACCCTGATGATCTTGTTTACTGTTGTTCAGTCAAAATACTACGGTAGATCAGATTGGCACTTCATGTTGGCTAATACTTAAAGTTAAGCGCTCAGAATGAGCAGTGTGAAAATAGTAAATACTTGTTTTTTCGGTGCCAAGAAACATACCCATTGTTGTGCATGAGGCCTTTATGATTCTTTTGGATTGATACATGTGGCTATATAATTAACTTTGCATGAAAGTGTTGGGACTGTACAGAATACAGTATTTATTCTTTATTGTCTCCTAAGGCAAAATTTCAACCCCAGGTTGTCGAGAAGAATATTTTCATACAATTTCTTCTTCTTTTGAATTATTTCCAAAATATCAATTGTAAGCCAGTATGGCTGGCTACTCTGTTATTGCTTGACATGGTTTTTGAATAGTGATAATGATGGCGATTGTTTTCTGCAGGTTCTGACCAGATTTCTTCTGTTTACTGTTGCCAGGTGAAGCCTCTGATCTGGATCGAGTCGGTCATAGAGAAACACTCGCACAGCAGAATCGAGTACATGATCAAGGTAAACTACCAGGCGTTGTTTTTACCAATGTCTTAAGACTTCGATTATTTTCAAATAACAAATAGACTCTCTTTCATACTGGCTGTCTCTTTCTCTCTGGTCCTTCTTTTTCCCTCTAATTTGTTGTCTGTTGCTCTCCCTCCCCCTCTCTCTCTCTTCCCCATCTCTCTCTCTCTCTCTCTCTCTCTCTCTCTCTCTCTCTCTCTTCCCCATCTCTCTCTCTCTCTCTCTCTTCCCCATCTCTCTCTCACACTGACCTCTCCCTGCCATCCAACAGGCCAAGAGTCAGTTCAAGAGGAGGTCTACGGCGAACAACGTAGAGATTCACATCCCGGTGCCCACAGACGCCGACTCGCCAAAGTTTAAGACCACCGTGGGCAGCGTCAAGTGGATCCCCGAGAACAGCGAGATCGTCTGGTCCATCAAGTCCTTCCCAGTACGTCAAAGACACAAGATCAGCATTTTAGCTAATAGCAGCAGCAAGCCAGTGCACATTTTAAAATGAACGGCAAACATACTTTTTATTCATTGGACGCATGGTTTATAATGATCCAGTCCCAGAGTACATTGGCGACTAGGACCCAGAGCATTTTTGACAACATTCCCCAAAATATAATTTACCCCTGGATCATAAAATGACAAAACTGTCCAATTGTAATCTACAATATTCTAGCGCACTATATTCTACTGTTAAAAAGCTGCAGCAGTAGACGACTACCTTTGTTTTTATTTATTACCCTTAGTTTTTGTTGATTTGTAGATTGTTGATGTCTTGTTTACTAAAATCATATGCAGTTTGACATATTTGTCATATCTAGCTGAATTCAAAGGACATTCACTAACCACCATGGTGAATTCCTCTGGCAGGGTGGCAAGGAATATCTAATGAGAGCCCACTTCGGCCTGCCCAGTGTGGAGGCAGAGGACAAGGAAGGCAAACCTCCCATCAGCGTCAAGTTTGAGATCCCCTACTTCACCACCTCTGGCATCCAGGTAGGTAATGTGAATAACCCCAGTTTGTATTGTGGCAGTGTCCTTTGGGTTTGGTAGCTCCTGGTAAGGGCGGACAGACTGCCAGATTTAATTCATCTTAATCACACAACTCTCGAAGGCTGAAATAAAATAAATGACATCCTACATTTTCTCGCCCCTGTTGAAAAAGTTCAGGAACGGTCTCGCAGTTCCTCTGTAGTCCTGCAGGTGCCACTCTAGTATTGGTGTAAAACCACTGGTGTAAACGTGTCTATAGTCATATAGTGACTAATGCTGCCACCAGATGGTGGTATTGTAACGGATATGGACACACATTAGCAGAGCTCAGGCAGGGGTTTCCATGTTTGCAGATGGGCCACCTAGGTGATTTTATCTGGCTCCCTCTGCTTAGACCATAAAGGTTACTGTGTGGTCTTCAGACCCCCTGATCCCTGTGCTATCTACAAGGCCATCCCCAAGACACAAGTAAGGGTTGAGTGTCAAAACGTGTCTTTCATGCAAGATCTCATATAAGCCAACCATGTTATTAATACCAATTAAAGTCTATTAACTAATGATTGAATTCATAAAGATTGTGTCAGAAGATTACACCTTTTGCATGCTCATCCCTTTGCACTAAGGTAACCAGCAACTGCACGTGTTTGATCAATCATAAATCAATTTTTAATCAATTAAAGTATAAAATTCCCTAATAGTGAAATAGCGGAACTTTAGCTGCACAGTATTTGAGTAGAAACACTTCCATCAGACAAAGTGATGGCCAATCAGGTTTGAACAGCACTGTTCCAAAGAGTTGATTCGACTCTAGTGGGCTTGACTTGAGAAGGCATTTGATGACTCACTCAAGGAGCCACAAGCACAAGGAACATATCCATTGGGTTCATGAAACCCTTTCAAAAAGAAATCATAATACAGTCATCATCAACCTGTTTTTCCTTAGTTCCTGAAACTTTTGGAGATGGAAGCTTTTCACTCGTCAGTGGAGATATTTTTATTTTCACTGTGGGTACTTGTCTGATGTAGGTGTCTAGGAAAAAAAAACTCTCTAGTGGGTCTCTAGGAATTGAATTGTTAAGGAGAAAGCCTGAACGCTGCCATGCTCTGGGCCTGTGTGGACCAAACACATTTGAGCTTCTTCAGGGCAAAAGAGGAATAGGTTGTAACTTTTGAGGTGAGGGAGCCCTTAAAGCTTGGGAAAGAGTTGCATTGAGTGTTCGTAACGAGGTACACCTCCGTAATGTGGTGGTAATAATATTTTACAACCCCAGCCGCTAGCACCTGTGTGTCCGCTGGGTAGCGCTTTACTGAGTGGATCCACATGGTAAGATTCTGACTGGATTTAGCCCAAATAACTAACTTCATTTCATTTATTATGGATTAGTACGAGTAGGCTACTTGTCCTTACCCACAGTGCAAGCAGTGTGTCCAGTCAAATATCATGGTAATGGTAACAATCAATTCTCTATCTGAATATATATATATATATATATATATATATATATATATATATATATATATATATATATATATATATATATTCTTACTACTTGCACAGTTCTCATTTTCCATGCTACAATGTATATCTGTCTGATATAACAATGTACTTTGATTTTTTTCCTTCCGATTTCCCCCCATTTTCTCCCAAATTGTACTTGGCCAATTTCCCCCCTGCTGCCCCGGTCGCTGCTCCACCCCCTCTGCCGATCTGGGGAGAGCGGTAGACTAGCACCATGCTTCCTCCGACACACGTGCAGTTGCCAACCGCTTCTTTTCACCTGACAGCGGGGAGTTTCACCGGCAGGACGTAGCACATGGTAGGATCAATGTACTTCGATTTAAGGGTTTGTTAAGAGTAACCCGTATGTTACCTTTCCAGCTTTCGCTGCTCTGAACAGTAGTTGGGATGCCTCTGGTGTTGGGCTAGCACTAGTCTATTTTAGCTTAGCCTGGCTCGTAGCTGCCCAGCAAGCACGGACGGACCCGGACGAATCGAGAGAGCCCAATCGGGGCCAGCTCAAGTCATATCATGACGAGTCAGATCTGGCCCAGATTATCACTGTATCACTATCCAACTAATTTCACTCACCGGTCACCACTGAAATATCCATGAGGATAACTAAATGGTTATCCCAATCATCCCCAAATCACCCTGTGATCCGGCCTAGTCCTGAACGTCACTGAAACACGTAATCACAACGTTATCATGACGTAATTTTGCTTGCTGGGTGGTAACAAACCTTTTACTAAGAGTCTGGACCAAATCTGCAGTGGAGAACTGGCACATATAAGTTACATATGGTCTGTCATATGTCAGTTTTTTCCCCCTATAGACCTTTGACGTCACTCACATACGGGCACGCCCACCGCCGCCATATTCTCGACATATAGCGCTGCAGCTTTAAGTGACAACCTATGTGAGAGCAGCGTTTATAGGAAGCTAGCCGCCGTTAGCGTTACCTGTATCGTTCCAATTGTGTTCGGATGGTGACCTGCGTTAGGCCTGGCTGTAGTAATGACAGCAATAAAGTCCCCGTGGTTTGTT
>NC_139632.1:39961793-39976793 GCF_964638095.1 Poromitra crassiceps
TCGAATATAATTTATGCATCCCAGTGACAATAACATTAGCTCAGTAGCGGTAGCTAGCTTGATGTATGTTAACAACATACAGTACATAGCTGACAGCTAACAACAACAACCTAACAACACACGCGTATGGTGATAAAAGCACAACACTCACCAGACATGTATTCAGTGTCCGGCCAATCGGCTCCCACAATCGAGCTTTTCTGTCTTTTGTTGTGATAGTTTCTCCATATGATTGGTTGCCTGAAAAGGAGCGCTCGACACCAGCGGCCTTCTGAAAAGTTCAGATATTTTCAGCTGGAGGCGCTGGGAGCGGACGCCCAAAAAAGGCGGAGCGCTCTGCAAAAAGACGTTTGGGCGCAGCATCTCTAGGTGGCCGCCCAACGCGCTCCTCATTGGGAACAACTGAAAAAAGACACTGGAACTCAGCAAAATAAACTATATGGACACAGGCCCTGATCTGTTAACAAGGGCGTAAACATCCGACTTCAACTGTATGTGTGCGCAACTGCGCATGCACATCTCTGCTGCTCATTTCTCTGTGTAGTAAGCCTACTTCATCTTATTGTCTATATTGGTGTGTGTGTGTGTGTGTGTGTGTGTGTGTGTGTGTGTGTGTGTAGGTGTGTGTGTGTGCGTGTGCGTGCGCGTGTGTGTGTGTGTGTGTGTGTGTGTGTGTTTCTGTGCTATTTAGGGCTGCAACTAACAATTATTTTAATTATCAAGATTTTCCGATTAATGGATTATATAAAAAAATGTTAATTAATTGCCATTAATTTTCTGTCGATTGATTAATCGGGCTCTAGTGCCACTGGACGTCTATTGAAATACGTTTGACTGAATACTGACATGAATGATCATGTGTTGGCTTATAGGAAGGCACCGAGATTTGGGGCCTAACACTGCTAACGCTCGCATACAGTACAATGTTGAGTGATAGTATAGGCTCCATGCTAACACTTTAGCATGTCGAGTGATAGTAGGCTCTCCAGGCTAACACTTTAGCATACATTATGTCGAGTAATAGTGGCTCCATGCTAACACTTAAGCACTATGTTGAGTGACTGTAGGCTCCATGGTAACACTTTAGCATACACTATGTTGAGTGATAGTAGGCTCCATGCTAACACTTTAGCATACACTATGTTGAGTGACAGTAGGCTCCATGCTAACACTTTAGCATAGAATATGTCAAGTGATAGTAGGCTCTCCAAGTCTCCATGCTAACACTTTAGCATACACTATGTTGAGTGATAGTAGGCTCCATGCTAACACTTTAGCATACACTATGTTGGGTGACAGTAGGCTCCATGCTAACACTTTAGCATACACTATGTTGAGTGATAGTAGGCTCCATGCTAACACTTTAGCATACACTATGTTGAGTGATAGTAGGCTCCATGCTAACACTTTAGCATACACTATGTTGAGTGATAGTAGGCTCCATGCTAACACTTTAGCATACACTATGTTGAGTGATAGTAGGCTCCATGCTAACACTTTAGCATACACTATGTTGAGTGACAGTAGGCTCCATGCTAACACTTTAGCATACAGCATGTCGAGTGATAGTAGGCTCTCCAGGCTAACACTTTAGCATACATTATGTTGAGTAATAGTGGCTCCATGCTAACACTTTAGCACTATGTTGAGTGACAGTAGGCTCCATGCTAACACTTTAGCATACACTATGTTGAGTGACAGTAGGCTCCATGGTAACACTTTAGCATACACTATGTTGAGTGATAGTAGGCTCCATGCTAACACTTTAGCATACACTAGGGTGAGTGATAGTAGGCTCCATGCTAACACTTTAGCATACACTAGGGTGAGTGATAGTAGGCTCCATGCTAACACTTTAGCATACACTAGGGTGAGTGATAGTAGGCTCCATGTTAACACTTTAGCATACACTATGTTGAGTGATAGTAGGCTCCATGCTAACACTTTAGCATAGAATATGTCAAGTGATAGTAGCCTCTCCAAGTCTCCATGCTAACACTTTAGAACAATATGTCGAGTGATAGTAGGCTCCATGCTAACACTTTAGCATACACTAGGGTGAGTGATAGTAGGCTCCATGCTAACACTTTAGCATACACTAGGGTGAGTGATAGTAGGCTCCATGCTAACACTTTAGCATAGACTAGGGTGAGTGATAGTAGGCTCCATGCTAACACTTTAGCATACACTAGGGTGAGTGATAGTAGGCTCCATGTTAACACTTTAGCATACACTATGTTGAGTGATAGTAGGCTCCATGCTAACACTTTAGCATAGAATATGTCAAGTGATAGTAGCCTCTCCAAGTCTCCATGCTAACACTTTAGAACAATATGTCGAGTGATAGTAGGCTCCATGCTAACACTTTAGCATATAATATGTCAAGTGATAGTAGGCTCTCCATGCTCACACATTAGCATACACTATGTTGAGTGATAGTAGGCTCCATGCTAACACTTTAGCAGACACTATGTTGAGTGATAGTAGGCTCCATGCTAACACTTTAGCATACACTATGTTGAGTGATAGTAGACTCTCCATGCTAACACTTTAGCATACACTATGTTTAGTGATAGTAGGCTCTCCATGCTAACACTTTAGCATACACTATGTCGAGTGATAGTAGGCTCCATGCTAACACTTTAGCGTACACTATGTTGAACGACAGTAGGCATGCTAACACTTTAAAGGACATTGAGTGATGGTACAACATATAGGTGAATGAGAACTTGTTGCAGCTCTAAACCTGTGTGGTAATTTTCCTGGTAATTTCCTCCATACGTACAGAGTGTCTGAGCTTGGATGTGGTCCCATGTCAGCCGTCCTCCAGAGCAACAACAAAGCATGTAGTCATATGCCTCAACAGACATCTGCCATGCTGCCTTTGCTGTCACAATGAAAGCAATGCAGGATATATGGCTCTGCGATATAAAGAGACAAAATAAGGCTAGCGAAACACAGACACATATTGGCAGCGGAGACGGGCCGCGCTAGTGTGAGGGCCATGTGTGTGTGCTGCAAACACAGTATGTAAATCTGTCAGCGGCCCTGAAATATAGACACAGTCAGAGACGCACTGATGCATCGTCCATATATCTAAATACTACATAATCCAGGCTATAATTGTGTTGGACGCCACCAGAGGTACAGAGTTCAGTCCATCAGATCAAAGTACAATAAAACACACACACACACACACACACACACACACACACACACACACACAGTCTTGTCTGTTTAGTCCTGTCACTTAGTCACTTTACATGATACAATACTCTTTATTGTCCCCGAACGAAGTGCAGATTTTTTGCCCGTTAAGCAGCAGCTCCATTGAAACAACTTCACACCAGTCCACCATATTCACACAGAGCTGTCATTGTGTTTTGAAGCATTAAGCTTGATAATCCCTAACTGATGTGAACTGAGACAAGAGAGACGTTGTTGTACAAGTCTTTATCTTGCCTTTGGTCTGTGGCTTTCTTCATTATTATATCCAGTGTCTAGATGGATGTTTTCGCCCACTGTTAAAGAGGCTCATTTCTCAGAGCTGAGATGCATTGGCCTCCATATGGAACGGATCAAAATATCAACTATATTTATGTGATGCGAATTGCGCTGTGGGAGTACCGAGGCCATTTATACACAATGTCACATCTCTCCACCGCCGCGTTCACTTCCTGACCCGCTCCGTTCCAGCGTTTTATCTTTGGCGAAGATTTAGGATGCAATTCCTCTTTCGTTCCCCTCCCCCCCCCCCCCGCTCTCGCTCTCTCCCTCTCCCTCCTTCTCCTCTATGAATATGTACTCTATCTGTGTTGTCTTTATTGCCTTTGGTGTAACTGATGATGTTTTCATGGTGTGTAAATCTGATCTTTGGTGAAGATGGGGGATGCAAGCCTTCCTTTCACCCCCCCCCCCCTCTCTATGTCTCTGTCTATCTTTTTCCTTTGTCTTCTTGTTCTTCCCGTATCTCTTTCTTGCTCTCCTTCTGTGTACTTGTTAGGGCTGCGTATCGTTTAAGAAATGACGATACCAATACCAATACCAGCAGTACCCTTAAAGCTGCATTCAGCCATGTTTTTGTGTTAAAATAAGTGTTACGTGGCTCTATATTCTGACAGCAATCATTTCAGCATCACTGAAATAGAGTGTTTGGTCAGTAACTTGGAACCCCCAACCCCCCCCCCCCCCCCCCCGCTGTCCTCTATCTCTCTCTTGTAGTCCTGCAGGCCGGGCGGACGTAGCTCTGCAACCGTAACTCATAGAGACTCAGGGATTGGCAGCATTGGATTCGGGGTGAAAAAATACATATAGTTCTATTAAGGTATCACGATCTGAGCTTCCGTGTCCCAGAAACTGTCAACTTTAAGTCTCTACGAGTTACAGTTGCGGAGATACGTCCGCCCTGCATGCAGCAGGACTACAGGAGAGAGATAGAGGACAGTTGGGGGGTTGGGGGTTCCAAGTTACTGACCAAACACTCTATTTCAGTGATGATTGCTGTCAGAATATAGAGCCATTTAACACAAAAACATTGCAGAATGCAGCTTTAAACTAAGTGATACCATTCCAATAGAGTACTTTATTCAATACCCCATCTTTAGCCATACTTTTGAATTTTTTGGGCGACTTCCCCACCACAGACTGTATGGGTTGTAGCTGCTGCGGTAGTGGACCAATCGCACGTCGCATTAAATCGAAGAATGCTGTGATTGGCTGCGAGTTAAGCCATACAAATAGTAATTCTTTTCTAGATCTGTGTACAAAAATGATCGAATGCAGGGATCGTTTGACTGGAGAAGTTTCGATACTATACTTGGTGCTGGGTTTGTACGGTCAATAGGTATCACGACACACAGATGGTATACTGTACTTGTGTCTATGTGGCATGCGCAGTCTCTCTTTCTCTCTCTGTCTCTTTCCCTCTGCTTCTCAGGCCACCTCGTTCCTGTTCTCTATTGTCTTCCACGTTTTTATAGCAGTTGGATTTGACACAGCACCCTCCTAGAGACATACCGAGGTTTGAAACGTCCCCCATCAAACTCGGGGCTATTTACTTTGTGCTCGCACTGACAGTTTTAGCTTGCGGTTTGGTGTGATTTTGGCACACACAAAAATCAGTTATGGGGCATTATGCAATCTGCAGTTTATGCCGTGCTTTTAGGATCATTTTGCAAGAGGACGCTTGATGAAATCTCCCAGCTTTATTGAGAAGTGCCAGTTCCTTCCGTAGGTTTGTTCATATTTGTGAGTTTCTTCACCACTTCTTCAAACAAGCCTGAGTGGCGTCTCTCCCCTCTGTGGGAAAATACATTCCCTCTGCCATTTCTGCTGGCATCTGCTCGTTGCATAACATGACGTACCCACTTAAACCTATTGAACATAGTCCCAGAAACTTACAGACAAATCACAAAACATGGGAAACTCAATGCGATTCAAAGTGGTCGTTGGCTTTTGGATTTAGGAAACATATTGGTGATCAGCGCTCATTGCTGTGGGCTTCCTGGACTTCACTACCCACAAATCACCTGTCAATCAGTAGTACTGCTGAGACATCTTGGCTTTGCTGTTGATGCAGTCCGAGTTTCTTTTTTCGTAGTTCAGCCATGGTGGCCATCACTGTTCATGCTAATGCTAACTACCCCGTTGAATAGTTCTATGTTATATGAAACCGTGACAATATATATATATATATATATATATATATATATATATATATATATATATATATATATATATATATATATATATATATCCACCGTCACCTGTAGCTTATACGGTATATATCCACCTTCTATTGGTAGCCTGGCCTTTTCTCTTACCAGCTGGCTAACAGGTAGTGTGTTTCTTCTTGCGTAACACATACTGTATTTAATTACATTTTTGAGGTACCTGGATATTCACTAAATCCTGCTTTTAATCCACAACATCTGTCCAACTCTGGCAGTTACTGCTGCAGCTTTTGTACAAAAACATGTAATCACTTCATAAAAAAAACATGTTTTTTGAGCCATCTTTAAGCAATTAGCACCTCTAAAAATGGACCCGTGACAATTTTAGAGGTGAACGCGTTGATTCCCAGAGCCTTGCAGCTAAATATATAAATATACTAGAAGGGCACTCGGAGAGCGCAGACCACCGCCAAGGCCAACTGCTTGTTTGGGAGGCTTGTTCGTGAGTCGGATCTGACCGGTACCGCTCCAAAATGTAATGGGCTCTTCCTTGGCCCTGATGGCCCATATGTGCTACACCCTTCCACCAAAGTTCACGAAAATCGGGCCTAGAATGTGTCCATAATCCTGGTGACAAACAGACAAACAAATTGACAAACAGCACCGGATACATAACGTCCTTGGCGGAGGTGATCATAAACCAAAGAAATCCAATGCAGTTTGAGGTGTGCTATCCTGGCCTTGACCCGCGCCTCTCTTTTCGCCTCTGTACAGGTACGCTACCTGAAGATCATCGAGAAGAGTGGCTACCAGGCTCTGCCCTGGGTGAGGTACATCACTCAGAATGGGGGTAAGCATGCGCGCGCACAGACACACACACACTCGCACGCATCGCACGCACGCACACGCACACACACACACACACACACACACACACACACACACACACACACGCACACACACACACCCCTCCCCCTTTTGCTTGAAGCGTGTTCATAATCGCTAAACATTGTGCTTCAGTATTACTGGCCAGTCTTTTCAGTATCATTGTTTGAGATTGTTTTGAATCCAAACATCTCTGGCGGTGATAATGTCGGTGATTGGCGACTCTCTAGGGGCTTCCTGAGCAGGTTATCACTGGAGGGCCCGCCCCTTCTCTACCCTGATTGGAAGGAAGGAAGCAGACAGGCAATAGGGTTGTTCTTGGCTCAGCCACTGGCCTGCTGTCAAGCACACGCACGCACACACACACACATAGACACACACATGCAAAAATTGAAACACATTCAACAAACATATGCATAAGCTGTGTCTATCCATACAGCACACATGTGCATACATAAACATGCGCACACATACTGTAGAAAGTAGTGTGCTGGTGAGTGTGCGCTGTGCTCTGGGCTTAGTTCTCCCTCTATCAGGCAGAGGAAGACATTACTCTGTGCTGCTGGACAGGCTCTTGACCGGGGGTGACTTTGTTTGGCTTTGTAGTGAAAACGGAGAGGATGGCGCCCCAGCCTGGCCTATTGTGTCTGCCTTTACGGGTCAGACTGTAGGACAGAGGTCAGGGGGTCAGCGTTGTTGATAGTCTAGGCTTGACGTTGGGGTAGTGAGGAGGAGACCAGGGGGATCAAATCAACTCGACGGTGAGATATTTCAAATACACTAGGCGGCCTACTTGTGCTTTTCAGCCTATCCTCATGCCGTGTTCACATTATATCAGAAGACATTATATCAGAAGAGTTTGATTGTTTTAGTCTGATAATTAAAAATATATATTACTTTGGACCGCCGATAACCGTGGGTTCTATGCTGTGTGTTGACACACTAATACACTTCATGATGCCATATGTGAGATTTTGAAGCCTGCAAAAAAAAATGCACGACTAGGATAATGAGGTGAATGTGTTTTCTCAGTCAAACAGCTCGTATTTACGCTAAATCCAATATGACGTGAATGTGGACCTTTTTAACTTTGGGCTAACATAGATCCTTCTAAACTGGACTTTTGAGCCAGCTCCACCATGGGTTTCTGCAGGTTCTAGATGAGATTCCCTTGTGCGGCCGATCGGACCAAAATGCAATAGTCTTAAACCAGCAAACCTGTCCCATCTGGTGCTCCAAGTCTGCCAAATGTGTTAGGAGTTCAAATGGTATTTGAGCCAGATCTCGGTGGGTTAAAGAGCCTATATAGCCTCTCAAATCTCTGCTACAAAATGAAGCGAACTTGGAACCGAGTCAACGGTAAAAAAAAATCCAACTAGACGTCATGTCGTTGACCCGATGTAATTCACTTGAATAAAACAGCATAAAAACACACTGACACAATGTTTCTAACGATATCTATCGAGCAGAGAGCCATCATTAGGCATGGCAGTCTAAATCCACCTTTTCAATCCCAGGAGAAGAAGAAGCCAGGCCCAATTTGTTGTCTGTGTCTGGGCCAATAAGGCTTCAGTGCTCCACATGGTGAAGCAGTTAAAGAACGATGCTGCAACTCTGACATTGATACAATCTTTTGCAAGAGTGCAGGAAAGGAAAAAACATTAAGAGGAAAATATACTGCGGGAGGGGGAACAGCTCCAGATCCGTCCACCGGGGGGAGACAAAATGAGACTGAGTGAGAGATGTTGTGAGGCGGCAAATAGAGAGACAAAGAAGAGTGAACGTTTTCCTCAATCGGCAAATATTAGCAAATTAGAATGAGATGTTCTTCAAATGGTTTCATTTATTAGCTGCCAGGTTTGCTGAACTGCACACAGGTAACACATTACAAAAGTAACTAACCCAAACGAACCCCCAACACTGGTGTTTCTTTTTAGGTGGCTAAAATACATTTTGCTGCTGGCCCCACTTTAATCTGTGCCAGTAGCGCTACTCTCTTAGCTGATCCAAACCGGGAGCGCGTCGTCAACCGCCATCTGCTGCAGGTAATACACCGACCGATCGATAAGTATACCTCATACAACTCCACGACGTCAAATAATACGAACTATCCCTTTAAAACTGATGCAACCAGTTCTCTCTTGAGAATGAGACCCCGTGTGTCTCAATGTTTAAATGAAGGGTTAAAAAAGAAAAGAAAAAGAGTCTTATGCAAGGAATCACTTTGATGGTCAGAAACATGTCAAAAGTGAACACAGAGAATACAGAGGGAGAGGAACAGCTTTCTCACCCTGCCAGCAATTCCGACCAATCTGTAGCTCACAGTTCGGGGGATGGATGACGGAGAAGCCCGGGGGGAGCCCACGTGCTCCTAAATGTTTATGTTACCTCTCATCTCGGGGCCGCTGCCAAGAGAGCGCTCGGCCCAAGGAATGATTTAGGAATGATTTAGGAATGCTCACACATACGAGAAGGGGAATTCTGCCTCGGCCCGACGGAGGACTCGCGGGATCCATCGCCTGGATTTTTAATGGTCTCTCGCTCTGGCTCTCTCTCTCTCTCTCTCTCTCTCTCTCTCTCTCGCTCTCTCTTTCCAGCTTAGTGTTCTTGATAAGATCTAGTAAAATAAGCAGCGAGTGAGTCTGCTAAATGACTTATGTCTCTTAATATTACGCGGGCGATAGATTTCGTGCCGGGGGAGGTCAGGCCTTTTAACAGCGGGAGGATCTCGGGACAGATTGCGGGCTCAGCAGATGGCCCGAGCTACGCACATTGTAAATATAAAAGATTCCTATAAAGCCTTGTAGGTTGCCATTATTGCGAGAGGAAGCTGCCAACATGTGTTCTGGTTTTTTTAAATACTCGCCAGATTGACGTAAAGTGTTTTGGTTTTTGTTGTGTTCACAACGGTTTTCTGCAGAACTATTCTAGTTTCATTTCATTTCATTTATTGTTTATTTGATAGGGACAAATGTGTTAAACTTGCAATACAGTCGTCGTAATGCAGCACATCATAGCATTTATAGCTTTTGCTCATTTCCAATGCTTGTCCCTAGACGGGGCCTATAAAAAGAAAAAAAAGAGTTAAAAACTACGATCTAATACACAGTAAATTGCACATGAGTATAAACAATAAGTATACAAAGATATACACACGCACACACGCCACTCACCCCACAAGGGTCCACACTGCCATCGGCACGCACGCATGCAAACACACACACACACACACACACACAAACACACGCTCACACACGCACACAAACACACGCACACACACACACACACGCACACGCACACGCACACAAACACACGCACACGCTCACACACACACACACACACACACACACACACACACACACACACGCACACGATATCTTAAATACTTACCTGAATATGTAATTGATTTTTGCTCATAATGCTGTTTTTTTCCCTTACGATGAACACTGACTGAGGTTATAATTTATTCGCTCATTATTAACCATACTACACACACATCTCCCTACCCTACACATGAGCACGTGATTGACCATCCTTTTAAAAAAACCTTCAATTTAATTTTGAAATGTTGGCAATCTGTATACATTTTAAGATCTGATGGTAGTGCATTCCATGTTTTTGCCCCTTTTACGGCTCGTGCACACCATGAAACGCTCGGCGGCATGCCTCCTGCGAAAGCCTCTTTGACGCTGCAGCTTGATAGGCTGTCTTGCTCTATTTCCGCATCTGATTGGTCCATTTCAACCTCGCGCCCCCTGCCGCAGGAACCGCCCAGCGTTTCGCTGTCGCAGACTAGAGGCGGCTCGTCTCTGAGCGGCTTAACGCTCGAAGGGCGGGACTAGGGCGGGACCTTTCGTTAAAGCTACCCAATGACAGCTCTTCCTACACATTTCCTCCCCCCACCCTTCTGTGTACATCTACCTGAAAACGTTTCTACAGCTCCAAGCTGGAAGCTGGTTTCCACACCCACAAAACGCTGCGACAGCGGAAAAGCGATTTTGCTATTGTACGTGTGCACGAGCCCGTTACCCCGAAAAGGATGTCTGGCCAAATGAGGTTTTCCGGAATGGCACTTTACAGTTCCCCGTAGTGGCATTCCTAGCAGAGCGTCCAGAGGCCTGTAACGGTCGCACCGTGTCACAGAGAACCTGAGGAGCCTGGCCATTCAGGCACCTGCAGATCAAATTGGCAAATGGGAAATCTCTTTGTATGTCACTTTTTTTTTACTTGACTTTTTCCTGCTTCCAAAAGGATCGGAGAGAGCGAGTGGATGTGAGAAGGGTTAAAATATCGCAAGTACACAGAAAGTATGAAAAACTGGGGAAATGATTTGGACAGTTTCCATGTCTTAAAAAAGCATGCGGAAAGTACAAAAGAAAGATCAAAATCATGATGGGGGTCGTCATTGGTCATGGCATTTGTGGACTATCATGGAAATGTGAGCGGTGCATTCCAGATAGGGAAAGTCAGGGAGCTTGATACAATTCCCCGGGAAGTTGGGGAATATCACGAACAGAGCAGACTATGTTTTACTACTTGTTCCACACATTCATTGCATCAAATCTCAGCCCAAACGGAGTGGAAATCAGACTGTTTGTCTTTACAACTAACAAACCAGCAAGGAATGCAATCTTGAGGTTGTGGACGCTCTATGACTTATGCCCCCCTTCACACTGTGATTTTGGGCTGTCCCAGACGAAAGATGAACCAACGCGAACGAAACGTGGAGATCTCTTTGGTCGTGGCCACAAAAATGCTGGTCCTGCATCGAGGTTCAAATACAGCCACAGTCTTCTGACAGTAGTCGGGGTTCCCATCCACCTGTTTTTATGCGAAACTTCAATTTACCCATAAAAAACTGAGTGGAAACGCTGCAAAATTCCCAAAAAACAAAGAAACGTTTTCACGCTTGAGGGAGCTGGAAAGGTCGGGTGTATCATCGGTAAAAGGAAAATGCGATACGTGCAGTGGAAACAGATGAAGCGATATTCTGTTGTTTCTCCATTCAAAAACCCAGGCAGTTGGCCTTGATCACTGCAAAACATGACATGCCGTGTGTAGCCTACACACAATAGGGCCCGGCGGGGATGGAACACTTTGCGAACGTGAACGGCAACCCGTACCGAACCACATAGACAACACACAGGCGAGGATACACTCCAGGCATAGTTGATGATGCAAGTGTTACTCTGCAAGTGTTCCGTTCCGCTCCCGAGCGCGGAAGAAATCATGTAATGTGAAAGCTGACCAGCAGAGGGGAGGGTGGGGGGGGGGGGTAATTGTACTTGGGCACGGAACAAAAGCAATCGTTCCCAGTGAGAAAGCACCATAATTGTAGTTTGAAAGCAAACCTAACTGGAGCAAATGTATACAATGTAACAAAAACATGAATTTGGTTGGGACTTTTTGGTGTGGCTTTCGGTGGAGTGTCCATATAGCGTCTTTTTTCAGTTGGTGTCGTCACCAGCACTCCTTCTCAGGCAGCCGAGGCGCTGGGATGAAGCGTTCTGCCAGCGCTTTTCTGCCAGAGAAAAATGCTATATGGACACACGCCCTTACTTATGGGAAGCGATGGAATTTTATATACGCTACATGACAGTTATTTTGTCACCTAGGAATACACACGTCTGCTGTTTTGTATAGTAATAACCTTCAGCGTGTCCTTGGCTCTTCCCTGGTGGCACTGTCACTGTTAAGTGTTTCACATGGAAATCTGAGCTTACCATTTTAATAGGCAGGGGAAAGTCTGCATTCAACAGTTAATTGATTACATGTAGTTTACGTTTCAGCTTTAGTTTCTCAATGATATGGAGTTTGACAGGTTATGTAAGTCTCTCGCTAGGAGATCACATCACTCATATTGTAACTAGGGCTGAGGAGGTTTGGAAAGCCCACTCCTCCTCCTCCTCCTCCTCCTCCTCCTCCTCCTCCTCCTCTGCTCTCAGCTCCTCTCCAGGTTTCAGTTTCATGTTGTGAAGGCCGAGGCCTCCATGCAACACCAGCAACTGCACTTGGATCAGGGAGAATATGGCCTTATTCCTAAAGGGTTATATGACTAAAACAGACCAAAAGAATCTGGTGACGGCCTCTCAGTTCAGGTTCAACTGATTATATATATATATATATATATATATATATCTGATGATCTGGGGAGAGCCATAGACTAGCGCATGCTTCCTCCAATACATGTGCAGTCGTCAGCCTCTTCTTTTCACCTGACTGCGAGGAGTTTCACCGGCAGGACGTAGCGCGTGGGAGGTTCACGCAACCCCCCCCCCCCAGTTCCACTCCCTCCCGAAACAAGCGACCCAACCGACCAGAGGAGGCGCTGGTGCAGTGACCAGGACTCATACCCCACCGGCTTCCCACCTGCAGACATGGGCAACTGTGTCTGTAGGAATATCTATCTGACCAAGCCGGAAGTATACCTCTCTGCCGGGAATTGAACCCTGTACTACACTACCCAGACGCCCCAGGTTCAACTGGGTTGAATCATTCCTTCACTTATGGTGCGTTCCTTTATCGCAAAATAACTGGGATGTGGAGGCTAAATGACATCACATCCGTTTTGTTAGCGTTCCATTTGCAGAAAACTTGAGCTGGGAAGTTCACTGTTCATTGGTCAGATCCAGTCGCTAGCCAGGCTAGCCATTGTTAGCCATTGTTAGCAATAAAATTGACAACATGGCATTTCGCGGCAATTTGCGCATACAAACACTGCAGCCTCATGTCCACACAGATAGAAGTTAGGCAGTGCTGTGTGTACAGCTGATTTAATGAGACACAAACAAAACAGAAGTGCTAAACAACATTACTACGATTATACTACTACTGTTGTTGCGCGGCGCAGCCATCTTGGATTTTTGAGGTTGGGGCTGCTGAGACTCCTACGAGTTTGGAATGGGACATACCAGCTCTGATGACGTCACCGCCCAGCTCATGACCTTTGAAGTCGTAAGATTACCAGTCCCCAGTTATAAAGGAATGCACGATTATTGCTACATCATACTAAATTCTTCTGCCATTGCAGCTGCAGAGAGAAGAATCCAGATAAGAACAGAGCTCATATTGAGTATTGAAGATAACACAACAATCAATTACAGCAAGAGAGCATGTTGAGAATACCTCAAGAGATGAAGTGAAGATAGATCATCTTCACTGGCAGATTTACAGGATAAAAGTGGATGTGCAAGCGTGCATTGTCAGGTGACTGTAACTCGCATGGGAGTTACAGTCTGTAGTTTAAAAAAAAAGTTCCCATTATCTAAGCTAAACTCTAATAGCTCAAATCTAGAATCCCAATGTCATTTAGGAGTGTGCACACATATAGGAGATGGTATCTCTCAGCTGGACATTGTAGTTTGTTTGAGTTCCTGACAAGCTGTGAGTCCCTTCCTGGGAGAGCGGGAGGGTCAGTCTCTGAAGTTCGACTTGAGCAGCCTTTAATGCAAATAGATCTTTTCGAATTAATATGCATATTTATTTTCTCAATAATTATATCTCCCTGTCTAAACACACACTTTTCCCCAATACTGGCTGCTCCTGCTCAAATGATGCCTATCTGATATCACTGCAATCTGCAGACGCAGCTAGTATTTACAGTATGATCAAAGCCTTTTTACGCCATTCCCAATGAAGACATATTGGACAATCTATGAGTGTATTAGATGAATAGTTAAATGTCACAACATCTACCGTACTATTTTATGTCTGGCTCCTCCTCTTCTTCTTCAAGAGAGAGTGTGTGTGTGTGTGTGTGTGTGTGTGTGTGTGTGTGTGTGTGTGTGTGTGTGTGTGTGTGTGTGTGTGTGTGTGTGTGTGTGTGTGCGTGTGCGTGTGCGTGTGCGTGCGTGCACTTGTGTGTGTGTGCATGCGTGTGTGTTGAGCTCCATCTGGGCCCTTCTTGATCTAACTTCTTTCTCTCTCTTTCTAAAAAAATAAAAATAAAAATACTAACCTAAACTAAACTTGTACCACTGTTCCTTCAGAAGTTGTAGTTGTCATAGACTGTGTTACATAGTTGATTGCTCTATTGCTGACAAAAATGTGTTAATGTAAGTCGCTTTGGATAAAAGCGTCTGCCAAATGACGTAATGTAATGTAATGTAATGTGATGAATTGGAGTTTTATACCAGGGCATTTTAGGAGAGTGAGGACATTTTTGCCAGTCCTCACTTTCTCACACACCTTCAAAGGGCTGTATGAAGGTTAAGACTTAGACTTGGGTTGAGGTTAGGGTTAGCCTTAGGCATTTAGTTGTAATGGTTAAGGTTATGGTCGGGGACTAGAGAATGCATTCTGTGAATGAATGTCCTCACTGTGTGTGTGTGTGTGTGTGTGTGTGTGTGTGTGTGTGTGTGTGTGTGTGTGTGTGTGTGTGTGTGTGTGTGTGTGTGTGTGTGTGTGTGCGCACGCAACAATACCAAAAAAAAAATAATAATAA
>NC_139632.1:39981793-39994293 GCF_964638095.1 Poromitra crassiceps
GTGCAGATCTGTTGCTTTAACCCATTGATACCTGATGCAGCATTTGTGTGTATATCCCTCATTTGTGTGCGTATCCCTTTAAGACCGCGAACCGCGTTAACGCGGTTCGCGGTCTTAAAGGGATACACACACAAATGCTGCATCAGGTATCAATGGGTTAACAGCGCGTGTCTCTGAATCCCCAGCGAGGCTTCACTGCTTTCTGGCAGGGTTTGGCTCCTGCTGGTCCTATAAGTCGTCACTTCACCTTCACGTTCAGCCCAGGCTCCCGCAGGCTGTGGGGCTTTCTGTGGATATCATAGAGGTTTGTTCCAGACAGCCGGGGAAATCTGATCAATTCTCTGGAGAACATCAGGGATTATTACAGATGGGTCACTTTACAGCAGTGGTTCTCAACGTGGCGTCCCTATGGAGGTTCCAGGCGGTCCCCAGCAAAAAGGGGGGGGGGTCATTTATTTTCACTATAATTCCATCCATAAGCAACATTATTTTGGTCAAGGGTTTCATTAGTGTTAATTTCGTCGGTGAAAACTATGACGAAAAATGTTCGTCGACTATCTTTTCCAGTCTTGAAAACACGAGGGAAATTAAAACTGACATCTAAAATTAGGAGCTGTCTCAGTACAGATTCACATTATTTTTGCTAAATAATGTCTTAGCACAAAATGTCCTTTTGTTGTTTCTAAGTGTAATTCGCTGTCCTTTTATTTTTTAGACTACCAGCTGAGAACCCAGTAGCGACGGCGGGACGGCCCGGACTCAGTCACCCTCTGCTGGAACAAACGGTTGGATGAACCACAGATGGATGTGGACGAGTAGCTGGATGAACCGTCTGCTTTTTACACAGGAACAGGAACGCCAGATCTTTAACATGTTGTTTTGATCTCTGTCTTCCAATGAGAAGATCAAATCTGGCTCACGTAGGGTTAACAATGTGCCGTTTCTGTTTGGATGAAGTGGTAATTGATACGTGGATGGATGGATGGATGGGTGGATGATGATGGATGATGGATAGATGGATGGAGCGCTTCAGCTCCTGCTGTGTCATATGGACATTTTATGGTCAGCCTTTTTTTTATCTTGTTTGTTTTCTTTTTTTTTTTACACATGATTCTGTTTTAAAACCTTGGTGCCATCTCACCTACTGAAAGTAGCAGCAAAAAGAAGGCATTTTATTTTGACCTCTGTGTTTTGTGTCACAGTTCACTGCCAAGTTAAATGCAAGGGATGAAATTAGCATTACTTATAAATACAAGTCAACCGTAGGTCACTCGAACAACAAACATTGCCCCCTCACAGTATGAATAGATCATTTCTTTTCCCCACGCTGTATTTAGCTCAAGGCTAAATTCATTCTCCAGCCTTTTTCATGCTGGTCTAACGAAGAGATTCACAACAAAACGCAAACACTGAATTAAACCTAGGATACCAGTATTGCTCGTACTGCAAGTGGCTTCAAGATGTCACTGTAATTAATGTCCACGTAGTACTACGTATCTTGAGTTCAAACTTGCAAAAGCTTAGGGGGAAATACAGGTTCTGATGCAATGGCTTCCTCTTATAGTGTGTTACACAAAAAAGAAATGTGTGAATATTCGAAACAGTTGTTTTTTTGTTGTTAAAATCCACTGTGAACATCTCAGAGATGGAGAACTGGCTTTCACATAGATCTGTTCTGTGTGCAGTGCTCCGTGAGGACGGAGAACCTCTCTTTCACCAGCCGCTTCTTGCTGCACGGTATGTGGTCAAGATCTGCTCCGAGGTTCTGAACGGTCAGACTGAACATGCGAGTCAATGCAAATGAACTGCAGCAACATCTTGAGGCCATTTGGGTTTGGTTAACCCCGACTTTGCAGAAGTCATTACAGAAACGGGATTGATGTAGGCCTTCAGCTTCTCAGAGCCAATGGCTAACATAACCCTGGTCTAAGAATATGCAGTGTGAGAAGCTCTTACAAAAGTAATGATATGTCACAAAAGACAGAATAGGTGAGTTCCAAGGTGCTTCACACGGGAACAAGCATGATCAGGCACCAAATAAAGTGTCACATTAGAAGTTAATAGAAGTATTTTTTTTCCTCTGTATGCTGTAGCTAATATACAGACAAAAGCATTATGCATTGATATATTGGCTTAACTCATTGAGTGCCAAGGACGAGTATGTTCGTCAATTCAGATACTAACGTAGAGTGCCATGGACGAGTATGTTCGTCAATTCAGATACTAACGTAGAGTGCCAAGGACGAGTATGTTCGTCAATTGCGTTTTTTGACGGTGGGACGTGGATCAAAGCCTCAGGCATCTCCTGTACAAATATTGTAGCTATTGAAGGTGTATAACCTATTTTACGGACTCATTAGGTGGCGATAGTGCTCTCCAGATTAGAGAAAGGTCCGGAAAACAGCAGGAAAAAGCCCCGTGATGAAAGAGAAACCGCTCATGCTGCAGCCAGAGCCATATAGATTGCTCTGTCTGCAGCTGACGTTGGCTGCGAACAGCAGTCAATCCGCGCCCACAACTGAGCCCCTCTGCCTCTGTCTGTCTGCATAGTTTCTCCACACGATTAGCCGCCAGAAAGGCAGCACCCGACGCCGAAGGGCCAAACCTTTCCCTGCAGTCCGGTTTGGCATTTCCGTGTCGCGCTGGGAGCCGGCGCACAAAAACGGAGCGCTCCGAAAATAGACTGGGTGTGTGTTAGGCTGTGTGTTAGTGTGGGGAGGAGTTTGCAGCTGAGGGGGGGAGAGGGGGGTGGGGCACGCAGTGCACCACACAACTACACCACGTCACTACATCAGAAAATATTAGCTTCAGACTCAGTGAATGTGCTTGAAATGCTTCATTTCACAAAAGGCGGAATAACTCAGCTTCTAATTTGAAACGTGTCTTTTTGCTCAAAACAACCTATCTTCTCCGGCTCATAACTAAAGAACGGAAAATGGTATCAATAAACTTTTTTTTGCAGATGATAGAAGAGAGTCTCATCGTTCTTTGTGAGAAATCACTGAAAACGCTCTGAAACTCTGGCACTGGGAGCGTCCGTTCTCCAAAAGTGGCTGGCACTCAATGAGTTAATATTAATATTATTTATTTATTTCGCTTCTACAGTGTGAGTGTTTCAACATGCTTAAACCAGAACCAAAAGCTGATATCTGCTCTTGTGCGTCATCACCATTAAGCTTTCACTATAAAACCAACAGTGAACTGTATAGACGAGAGCAAAACGACTTTAGCTCACTGTATCAATACTTTAGCTTTTGATGGTACGATATAATGCTCATTTGAAGGAGTTTATCCCATCGTTGAGAAATGTTTGTCAGAATGTCTGGCAGTATTAGACCAGAGCACAGACACAAAGCACTTGTGAAGGATGATGTTAAGGCAAATTTGCACTCAAGAAATGGCCATGTATCATGAATACGAAGAGCGTAAAGAGTGTTATTTACCATCATGTCTAACTCCAGCCTCATGCAGGGAAAAGCTGGAGAGTAGAGTACCCGTGACTGTCCTTCTGGGAGGATCAGATGTCTGGTTTTCACTCTGTCGTGCGTCTCATTTGTAGTCCATCTTGAAACCACGACCTCACGTCTGGCAACTGTTGCAAAGACTTTCTTCAGCAGGCTGTCAAACGAAACAAACTGAATGTCTCATAAAGATGTATTTTTGTTGTTGTCTAGATGTTGATTTAATTTAAACGTTGCCAACTTTGTTGTATAGAGAGCCAAAGTCCCTCCCCTTCCAGTCAGACCCTATGCGCAGTGTGCACCAGTGTCTGAAAAAATATGGATGGCGGTGAACGGAAAGAGATTTTTTATTTATTTATCCCATTTTAATTGTGCCACGGGGTACAAATATCATGTTTGTCAATGTAAAAGATAACTTTGCAAGTCAAGAAAGTCATAGTTTGTGGTAGAACTGTGGCACTTAAATCAGAAAGACTACGCACAACCAGTTGCATAAGTGACGTCTCTCCCGCCAGGCCGCGTTGTTGTTTCAGGACAAACTGCTATTTTCTTGACATGCATTACAGTTATCTTTTAAATTGACAAAATGTACATGTGGACCTCAATTCAATTCAAACGGCATCCAAAAAAGTATCGTCTCTCGCCGTTCACCACCATCTTTTTTAAGAAGACCTTAGTACGCACGGCGTGGCAGGAACTGACATCCACTTTGGTTCTCTATTATTCTGTGTCAGTGTGTAGGCCTACTTTGACTGTATGCTGTGTGTGCCTGTATCTATTGTTCTGTGTCAGTGTGAACTTTGACTGTATGCTGTGTGTGTCTGTATCGTGAGCCTACAATGTGT
This sequence comes from Poromitra crassiceps, assembly GCF_964638095.1. Lineage (NCBI taxonomy): Eukaryota > Metazoa > Chordata > Actinopteri > Beryciformes > Melamphaidae > Poromitra > Poromitra crassiceps. The sequence continues at coordinate 39,986,100 of NC_139632.1, forward strand.
TTCAGCTGCTACAGCGCGACATGATACAATCTCACTCGCAGCAACATACAGAGGCACTTGAGCTTAAACTGTCACCCAGACACAAAGCAGCAGTGATGACTTGATAACCAGCTATTCTGCAAACAAAGCCTCTTAACTGCTAATCGGCACCATTATGTATTTTGGTCTGTTATTTGTCAGGCACTTGTCACGTTTGCGGTGAAGAAAGGGCTCTTTAGCATTGCTAGCATTCTTCATTGAAACCCATGGGTAGCGTAGCGCTAGCTGCAGTCTAACAAGCTGGATTGTGCCTAATAGTACCATTGGGTTTAATGAGGCATGCCTTGCCAACAATGCTTAAAAGGCATTTTTATGATGGCCGAAGGAAAACTCGAAACTTTTGCCCATAATGACGCAACACAAGTGCCTGCCGAAGAAAGAGAAATACAGAGGAAATATGAAGGTAGCGTTTAATAAGCGTAGAGAATGCTTTTCCTGCTGTCCGACACAGCTTTTCATCTACATATCTGACTTGATCACATTAGCGTTTACAGAGGGTATGATGACAGTGTTACAGAATGTATTTTAGAAGATGGGTGGAGAATTATAGACAATTAACTTACCATATCTGACAGTGTTCAGAATCAGACTTCACAAGACACAAAACCTAAAGAAACTGGCCACAAATTGAACAGTGTTTTGCTAGTGGCTAGCACTCATTTCAAGCCTGCTTATTCATAGTGTGTATTCAAGTGTTGGCAAACACAACAACAGGCATATTATAGATGCACTGACTGCAACTCTCCACCATATCGGAGCTCGGTCTGTTCCGTCGTACACATTTCCAAGTCATACAGAAGATCAGGGTATCCACCGACAGGCAAAGTGTAATGTGATACCACTCTTTCAACAGAGCACACCCACATATTTATTTATCTGTAGGTCATTAATATCTATATAATCAAACATGAATAAAGTAGTTTTACGGAGTACACTGTATATTGCGTTTGTGGTTGTGTTGTCTGTGAAATATATCTCCAGTGTTTTGAATTTAACCTTTTTTGGACCCCAGAAGAGAGAGAGAGAATGTGTGTGTGTGTGTGTGCGTGCGTGTGAAATTTGACATAGGAAATTAGTTTGCGTCCCAGCATTGAAGCTCAATGACACAAACAAAACACATCTGTATGCACACACACACACACACACACACACACACACACACCTCCCCAAAACTCAGTGCTAAAAGTAGATTGCATTGTGTTCAGGCATTCCTAGACCACTGCAATTAAGAGCGATATTGTCTCCCATATTGAATAGCGCCGCCCTGGGCCTCGGCCTGACACAATGACACACAGCTAGTCTCAGGGTCTTTTATATCAGCTGCTCCTGTTTTTACATCAACAATAATAAACCCGAGGGAACGCTGCATTGTTATCGTATCAATGCACTTTATACACAGAGATCACATCATCAGCGGGGAGATGTGAAAGTGTAACCGTAACGGTTTGTACAGCACTAACAGCCCTGCCTTGCCCAGGAGGGCCGGTACAGCACATAAAGTACATTTTTACAGTCCGACATATTGTTTCCATCCTGCTGTTCCTCCACGGCGTGCTAATGTGGAGTTATACGGCTGAGTGAGTGAGTGGGAGTGTGGAAGGTATAGAGGCTTTAAAATAAACTCCACGCACACCAGCTGCAAGACTCTGTAAAAAAAAAAAAGAGAGAAAGTTATTTGAGTATGAAGTTATATTGAAGTGTTTCGGAATTCCAAGGGAAAGGTGACGATGACGGAGAAGTTGGAGGAATAGTGTGTTTACAGCTGGTTTGAACCCACAAGGGTCTTTGGTCTTCCAACACCCGCGCTTTGATGTAAAAAAAAAAAAAAATCATTCAATTCAAAGCCATTCATAAACAAGATTTCAGTTTATATTCACCCACAAACCAACTGTATAATTCACTGTTTTGTTTTGGATGGACTGGCTTTAAACATGCATTGCTTTGGTGAGGAAATGCCTGGTGGGTGTGCGTGTGTGTGTGTGTGTGTGTGTGTGTGTACTAGGGACTAACATTCTAAATTGAACTTGGCTACTGCAGCACTGTAGGCTTCTGAAACGCAAAACTCCTTTTTTTGTCATACGGTAAATGATTTATTGAGCGTATGGATCTACAGTATCTGCTCTTATCTTTATGTCCCAACATAGTGTGTGATAGGGAAAACGTTACTTAGCCCTGGAAGCTGCGTGTGTATCGGCTCCTATTTAAAATGCATCACTATCTTTAATGTTTCTGCGTGTTATCTGCGGTGTCAAGGTCCCCTCCAGAGTGACTGTGTCATTGTTTGCCAAGCGAGCGCTGTGTGGCCCTTCCCTTGGCACTGACAGGGCCCTCACCTAGCCTTAATGGACCTGCTCCACATCCACGATAACACCAACACAGACAGGGGCCACTGATTCAGTCCAAATCGATACGCTCAATTGCTGCATCTGTAGCAAAAATAAATGTGCATTTATTCAAGGTCATGCATTTTTTGCAAGTCGTTTATCTTTTTTGGATGTCAATTTCCAAAACGTGCGACATTTTTATTTGATTGTGGATAGTGGAATATATGGATGTGGATTGTCTTCTGCAGTTTGCTTTGATTTACAGCCAATATAAACTCTTCCATACATCAGGTCCCACATGGTGAATCGTCGCTTTGTACTTGGTGTCTCCATTGTCACAGAGACGCTGTGCGATGTAAACCTTCCCCACCGAGAGGACATTGTCACAGAGACGCCGTGGCGTGTGACGTCAAACCTTTCCCACCGAGAGGAAACACAATTCCAAGAAAACCGTCAGTTTAACGGTTTAATGTTTGATCCACTATTACTGTTATTGTGCAACCCCTTTAGACCTCCTATCAGGTCCAGAGATCAGGCCTCAACTGCCAAAGGCCACCTGAAGAACGTGACATTTTCAGTCTCACCTGGCTGGATCACTCGTTCTGACTCGTCGTCCTTGACTCCTACCTAAGATGAGCTTCTCATCAGTGAATTTTGACATTACATCCTGTTTCCAATTGACATGATCTATCCACCTGGGACACCGTACATGCAGTCCCTCTACAGTGCAGCCACAGAGCAGCTGATAACACCGGTGCTAGATGCACATTATATTTAATTACTGACTGGTCCAGAATGACAGTATACACATTAAGAATGACTCAGTTAAGTTAAGTGGCCTCCTTTCTATTCTTATCAGTGAAGAAAAGCTGCCAGGCACGCAACCACTGCTCTCTGACACACTCTTCTCTTTGTGTTTTGTGCACAAATGTTTCACATCAAGTGTGGTTATATGCCGGGGTCACACCACATGACTTCCGGCTTGATTGTGTAGCCACTCTTTGGCCGTCCAGACTGATTTTCGAGCGCTAGTTTGAGACGGTTGCACAGATGCTGTTGTAGCTTCAAACCAGTCAGTTTGATTTGGAGTCTTGTAGTGTGAGATGGTCATTCATTTGACACAAATATGAATGGGGATCTGACTTATTCAGACTTAGATAGATCTGAGTTAGTCAGACTTAGATCTGACTTGCCAGGCGGAGCTATTGTTCGTGACCCAAGAGTGTAGAAATCTGATTGGCTGTTGACAGCAGATGCCCCATGAAAAGTTCAGCCATGGCCAAAAAAAAATTGTTGACTGTCCACGCATTGACTGAGTTTCCTTAGTTGCTCAGTTCTATAGGAAATATATCTTCATCTGATCACTTATTGATTATGTTGCTTACTGGTTCGGTATGTTGGAAGTCCGCTGGTAAAGCACCAGGATAGATTTGGTACTGGCCCAGTTTCCAAGGATGCTGGCAAGATCACACCTGCACATTCCCCTCCGACACAATCAGGACTGCAATGAATCTAAAACCACACTAGAGCCAGGAGGAACATGTCAGTAAGGAGGCTTGGCCCAAAGCTAATCCATTTACAATGACATACACATATGGTAAAACATTTCTGATTAAGACATCTGGGTAGTGTAGAGGTACCTGTGTAAAAGCACTCGCCTACCACCTCGAAGACCCCGGTTCACTTCCTGGTAGCGGTACTTCCGGCTTGGGCAGATGTTCCTACAGACACAATTGGCCTGGTTGCTGCTTCCTCTGGTCGGTCAGGGCGCCTGTTCAGGGGGAGGGGAACTGGGGGAATAGCGTGATCCTCCCTCCTACGTCCTGCCAGTGAAACTCCTCACAGTCAGGTGAAAAGAAGCGGCTGGCGACCGCACATCTACCCGGAGGAAGGATGTGCTAGTCTACAACTCTCCCCAGATCAGCGGTAATCTGACGCTGCCAGATGGGGGCGCTATTGTTTTCACACCACACGCAAGATCTCGCATGAATCCAGCTGCCTTGCAAGGACAGATGAGCAGACGGGGATGCAGCAATGACCGGGGACAGCAGGCCGGGTACAATTGGGGAGAAAACACGGGGGTGGGTTGGGGGGGATGAAGAACACAAAAAAGAATAAAAATCGGCGGCCGCTGACAGGAATGGCTCACAGTCCCACAGCACAGAGTGATTGTTGTCAGGTGCGTCGGTATCTGGATGTTGCAGCAGCGCCAAAAACCACCTGTGATGCATCCGAGATGTCAACAGATGTAAAAGTAAGTATAAACACAAGCAGAACCAAGGTCAGAGACATTCATTTTTACTACTCCTTTCAACCTCATCACCGCGCCCGCATCCTGGATCTAGCGGAAGCTTTGTTTGGAGCTAAAAGCAGCATCTGAATTAAGAGGTTTATCCTAAAAAATACTAATAATGTTTTTGGAAAGGTCCATTTATCTGTTCTTTAACTGTGTTTGTTGGGTATTTGCTTATCATTAGATTCTCCTGTTGACTATTGAAGTCTATTCCCATATGCTTTCATGCCTACAACTACTGGTATTTTGAGTCTGTATCCTCTGTACTTTTTTTTTTTTTTTTTTTACAGCTACACCATTACATGATATTGCATTAATGATGTTTTAATGCAGGTATTTTGCATATTGAGAATATGCACATTTTCTTCATATTTATATGTGTGAGTTTAGTAGTAAGTTTAGTAGTATGTGTATACAGTATGTGAGTGTTTCTCATACATGTGTGTGAGAACAGTAAACTTTGAATAAAGCCTTCATAGTTTACATTCCTGGTAAGGCCTGAGTACACTTTGTGAACCTGCCTGTACTGAAGTAGTGAATGGAGTCAGCTGAAGGTTTATGTTTGGCTGCAGTGCTGCGGTGGAACTGGTTGGGGGCGCTGTTGATCACACATGAAAGCACATACAGCCATAGAACACTCAATGTGGTTGAATGGAGTCAAGGTAAAAAGTGAAACGTTTTTTTTTGTCTCCTCTTTTCATTGTAGTGTGAATTTGACATACTGTGTGGTTGAAAGTGCAATAGGGAAAAGAGCATGTTTTTCTATTCTGTTCTGTTCAGCTTGGGAATGTTCACTACAACATGTAGGCCTACAGTAACTTGGCTCTGATTCTGCTTCAAAACCACTTATCTTCTGTTTGGCATTTAACGTATTTCAACATATTCAGTGAAAACATTCGGACTTGGCTGAGTGAACATTTTATATTTTGGGTTAAAATCAGGGTTCCCATGGGACTTGGAAATCCGTGTGGATCGTTTGTGGATGATCTTACCATGATTTCTTGAATTTACAAGATCACAAGTAGAAAGAAATGAGGCCTCTATGATGTGGTCTTACCCCAAACATGCCAATTTTCATTCCTTGAAATTCATCAAACATCTTGAAAGTCATTGAAAAGTCCTTGAATTTGATGTACGAGTGAGTGTGGGAACCGTGTTAACACATTCACTCATATTTCATTGGATGATGTCATCTATCTGTGTGTGTGTGTGTGTGTGTGTGTGTGTGTGTGTGTGTGTGTGTGTGTGTGTGTGTGTATGCGCGCGCGCGTGCGTGCTTTGACAGATCTTGTGTGGAAGATAAATATGGGGACTTATTGATGAGACCCTTTTTGTTTCGACACACGACTGTGTGGCTAATGTTGTGTTTACAGTCTATTGTTGGCCAATTAAGATTCCACCATAGCACGGGCCTGTCAGAGGAGCTGTGAAACGTGACATCACGGGCTTGTCAGAGGATCTGTTAAACGTGACATCATCACGGGCCTGTCAGAGGAGCTGTGAAACGTGACATCATCACGGGCCTGTCAGAGGATCTGTTAAACGTGACATCATCACGGGCCTGTCAGAGGAGCTGTGAAACGTGACATCATCACGGGCCTGTCAGAGGATCTGTTAAACGTGACATCATCACGGGCCTGTCAGAGGAGCTGTGAAACGTGACATCATCACGGGCCTGTCAGAGGATCTGTTAAATGTGACATCATCACGGGCCTGTCAGAGGAGCTGTGAAACGTGACATCATCACGGGCCTGTCAGAGGAGCTGTGAAACGTGACATCATCACGGGCCTGTCAGAGGATCTGTTAAACGTGACATCATCACGGGCCTGTCAGAGGAGCTGTGAAACGTGACATCATCACGGGCCTGTCAGAGGAGCTGTTAAACGTGACATCATCACGGGCCTGTCAGAGGAGCTGTTAAACATGACCTGACAGTGCCCCACCCTGCTTGTCCAGGTATTAAACCACCATTCATCCGCTGGCTGCTACGATGTCGAGATAAGACCTTTTACTACCCCAGACCTATAAATCACTGCACAACAAATAGCATTCTCTCAGGGAGGAGCAGATATTTATGTTGCCTTCACATGCTGTTGAAAATGTAGCAAACGTGGAAAATATGATTAGGAAAGTCAGGGTTTTCTATGATTGTAACATTTAAAGAGTGGAGAGCATGCAGGGCATTTCAACAACTGCCTTTAAAAGTGATGCATTCACAACAACTTTTGGGAAAAAAATGTAACCCCGGGTTAAATTGAGGTACAATCTGTCTCTAAACTTAACACCAAACAATTATCCCTCTTATCCCTATTAGCTTAAAACTAAAATCCCCATCTTGTTGAACTAAATCCCCATTATCATTATGGCCTAATATAATTCTATGTCCTGTCCCTTTAATTCGTCCTGTAAAGCTTGTATGAGATCACAAACAATTTCCCCACACCTGGGGAACAACCAAACGTTGCTCAGCATGGCGTCGTGTGATTGGTAGACTACTCGTCTCTCTGATTTACTATTGGATGGTGGGGGAAGAAGGCGGGACTAGAACTGCCAAGCAGTCAGTCTGCTGGGGGTCTGAGTGAGGAGTGGATGCCTTGTCCTGCGCTCCTGTAAATTCTAAGTTGCTGTTTATTTTCAAGACAAACGTTATCACTACCCGTGAGAGTCGTGTGTTAGCCGGTGGTGGAGCGAGGAGTCCGTGGGACCAACCGTCTACCAGCCGTGAGTAGCTAGCTGGCCAACTAATAGCTAACTGCTAATAGCAGCTAGCCGTAGCCACAAATTGGTACCGTTGCAAGGTCCCTAAGCCTAGTAGCAAAGAGGCTGACCGTTACTGTAGCTGTGTAGCCAGAAGTATAGCTTTGTCAGTGGCTAACAGTCACTTTCAGGGTGATAGCTAACTGTGATAGCCGCGGTTGTTTCCTCTGATCACCGTTGGGTCCTTTGGTGCAGCACCAGACAGCGCACCGTGCTCCTTGAGGCTTCCCACAGTTGCACCTCTGGCTACGCTGGAACCAGATAGCGCCCCATGCTTCCTGGGCATCACACGGTGGCACCTCTGGCCACGAGGGAGCTCCACAACCCTCCACAGAGGGAGACAGCCGTCTTTCCCCCCTGTCCTTCCTTTCCTCTGGAAGTGGAGGTTGAAGAGGGAAGAGGATTTCTTTTGAAGAGGATTCCCTGTATACGAAGAGGAGTCTGGTAAGAGGAGATTTCTGTGTTGTTGAACTGTGGTGAGCAATCCAGTGTGGAATACTCTTAAGCGCTCAACTCTATCAGGCCTGCAACGGGGGGTTTATTTTATTTATTGCCGGCTTTATTTGTTTGTGGTACCACTGTTGTGCTGTTGATATTCTCCAGTTTGGGTAATATTACTGTATTTTTCATAGACTGTATAAACCATTATGGACTAAGCCATAAGTCTGTTTTTGCAGAGAGGTATTTAATTTGGGTTTTGATTTCGCACCAGTGCTTACACTTCCTCTACAGGGTTTAGGAGGTATTTACCATTGCTATTACCTGTCATTTTGATTTGCA